>NC_081442.1:11996865-12057734 GCF_007210705.1 Tigriopus californicus
TTCTTGTCAGCTCTCAAATTCATAGGAAATGAGTTGGACCAGTCAGTATCGGCCTAAGTACATACGGGTGATTCCTCACAGTACATAAGGAAATCGGGGATGATTCCTCAGATCCGAAACCAAAGGCCCTTTAGGGAATCCGTGTGCTCATTGGCATTGGACCTCATATGGACTAAGGACAAGTCCATGCAAGATTTCAGCTCATTTTACCCACCCATAGGGAAAATAGGGCTTGCAACTTTTCAACTTTGAGCTCTTATAACTCGGTCAATAACATCGGTGACGACGGGAGACAAGTTGGTTTTCTGACAGCCAGAGAATTGTCTGCAGTTTGGCGAAACCCAATTTTGCAAAAAAAAACAAAAACAGGGAAACGAATAGACAACACTTTCTCTCGGGCAAAAAAATGGAGTAAGTTTGATGTTCACTTCATTCTGCATCATTTGATCGTTGCAGACTCAACAGCGCTATCAAATATGACGATCAGAGTATTCAAAATCTGGAAAACAGCTACACAGTTTTGGAATCCTGAGACTCAGGGCTACAACTCGTATGAGTATAATTTTTCGCTGAGGGTACTCCCAAAGGACGGGTTGCAAGCAATGTCGAAACCAAATTGATGCCTCAAATCTACCTATTCGAATTACAGCCATGGAACGCCCCAGATCAACGCCTTCACAAAACAAGACACATTGACCAGGTGCTCCTCATTTCAAGACTGTAAAGATATTTTCCATCACTCAAAAGCCAGTCTTTCAAGATTGGATCAAAATTGAGCCGAAACTTAGTGATTCCTGAAATCTTTGACAGCCTATTTCTCCGCCCTTTGGTGTTTTTCAAATCTTTCAATGGTTTGGATGGCTTGATCTTAGCCATCCAAGCCCAATTATGTCAACCTGCCATGCCATAGTTCTTTGATATGAACATTAATTTATACCCAATGTGCCTTAAGAAATGATTGAGTGCATTCTTGACTCGATATAGGCGACAAATTTGAATATAAAGTGAAGAGGCAATTTGCTGTTTTATGGCTTTTTAAATAGATTTTATATCAATCAATGAGGCACACGATAGTCTTGTGATAAAAACATAGGTTTATGCTTAACCTGCCATGATAATTGATTGAATGGATTATTTACTCGATATGGGCGGCAAATTTGAATATAAAGTGAAGACGCAATTTTCTGTATTTTGGTTTTTGAAATAGAATTTATATGAATCAATGATGTACACAATAGTTCTATAACATGTGCACGGATTTTATCTCATTACGCCACACAACTTGATTGAATGCATTCTTAACTCGATATCGGCGGCAAATTTGAATAAAATATAAAGACGGTATTGCCGGTATTATGGCTCTTAAATATATTTTGTGGAAATCAATGGTGTACGTGATGCGTAGTTCTAAGGTAGGATTGTGGATATATACTCAATTGGCCATGAGATATAATTGAATGCACTCTTAACTCGATAAAGGCGGCAAATTTGAATTTAACAAGTTAGCCTATTTGCTGCATTATGGCTTTACAATAGAATATACTTCAATCAATGAGAAACACGATAGTTCAATGAACTGAACACGGATTTAAACTCGACATGTCATTCAAACTGTTTGAATGCACTCTTTACTCGATAAAGGCTTTCAACTTGAATATAAAATTTAGAGACATTCGCCTGCATTGAGATTTAAAAATAGAACTTAAATACATCTATGATTTCCTCGACAGTTCTATGAGATGAACTGTGATATAAAGTTAATGTGCCTAATGAATGTTGAATGAACTCTTAGCATGATATGGGCGGCAAATTTGAATCTAAATAAAAAACAACTACCATCATGAAGAACTTTAAATATAAGTGATGTAAATCAATGGGTTCATACTTCACATTTCATAATGATTGATTGAATGGACAATTCACTCGATTTAGGCGGCAAATTTGAATATAAAGTGAAGAGGCAATTTGCTGCTTTATGGCTTTTTAAATAGAATTTACATTAATCAATGATGCACACGATAGTCTTATGATAAAAATATAGGTTTATACTTAACATACCATAATAATTGAATAAATGGATTATTACCTCGTCATAATCGGTAAATTTGAAAATAAAGTGAAGTCGCAATTTTTCTGCATTATGGCTTTTTAAATAGACTCCTAGCATTATATAGGGGGCAAATTTGAATTTAACTGAGACGACAAATACCATCATAAAAGCCTTAAATATAAGTGGTATAAGTCAATAATGAAGACCATAGTCACATGATAATAACATGCGTTTATACTTCACATGCCACAATAGTTGATTGAATGGATTATTAACTCGATATAGGCGGCAAATTTGAATATATAGTGAACTTTGAACTTGAATAATAAATTTAGGGACATTCGCCTGCATTGAGACTTTAAAATAGAACATATATGCATCAATGCTTTCCTCGACATTTCTAAAATATGAACAGTGATATAAAGTCAATGTGCCTTATAAATGATTGAATAGCCTCTTAGCCTGAAATGGGCGGCAAATTTGAATTTATATGAAAAGACAGCCACCATCATCAAGGCCTTTAAATATAAGTGATATAAGTCAATTATGTAAACGATAGTGCTATGATAATAACATGCATTTATACTTCACATGCCACAATAATTGAGTGAATGGATCATTAACTCGATATAGGTGGCAAATTTGAATACATAGTGAGGATGCAATTTTCTGTATTATGGTTTTTTTAAATAGAATTTATGTCAATCAATAATGTACACGATAGTTCTTTAACATGAGCACGGATTTTATCTCATTACGCGACACAACTCGATTAAATTCATTCTTAACTCGATATTTATTTATTTATTTATTTTTTGGTGCGGACTTCCTTATCGCTACCGGGATTGGAATCCCAGCAGTTGAAGACGAGAAGATTATTTATTATACTTGACTTTTATCTATATATATATTAATTGATCGACCAACGAATTGGAGTTGGCTAATCTGGCTAATCCTGGAATACAAGGTTNTTGCAAAATGACATCTCATGTCACCAAAAACGTTTTCAAGACTTGAGAGCAATATGAGGAACTCCATTAGGAACAAAACTAGTATGTTGAACCCCCATGATCAAAGCAAAGAATAAATATGTCATGAAAAAAACCAATTGCGTGATAGATCACCCTCTCAACAGGCCTCTTTTAAAAATTTGTCTCATTCCGTTGCAGTTTTCCTCGATTTTACGAAATAATTGAAGGATGCATATTGGTCTTCCATTTTGCTTTGCGATATTTTTGATAGATGTAAACTGAATACAGTGACGAATTCTTAAATTTGCAAACAACCACCTGAATTCTAGCTTGTCATTGCTGCAATGAAAAGTTGCCTTCTAAAGTGATCATTCGATGTTCAATGATCATTTTTCAATATTTTTATATTAAGCGACATACCCCTCGTACGTACAAATGCGGCTTTCTATACATTCACTCTTGAGGATCAAAGTGCCCGAACTAGTTACCGGTCCATAATGAATCACGGAGCGTTCGTTGTATGTAAATACGAACCTTGGCACAGTGGATCTAAAATTTTGATATGTGTGTAGCTGGCAAATTTCACCAAAATAATACATACTTTTTTCTGCTTCATTTGATAATAAACTTTTATTTGCGACTCTTGGTCATGTCAGTGTAAAAATGTCTAAAACTATTTGTATAAACATCGTGTACAGAGATATTTAACAACGAGATTAAAAGAATAAAATGGTTCGTATGACAAAATTGTGGACTAGAGTGATATGACAGCAGTGATGACTAGAATTGGTTCAATGCACATGAAAAAAGGGAAGAGGGGAGTTACAGACATTACAAAGATAGGTGGGTTGAGGTAAATAATGAAAATCTTGGTTATTGCAGTAAAGTGGATGGGCTAAATTGAACAGATCCTTTGTCAGCTCCGGTCGTTGATGGCATTTGGCTAGGAGCCGGACAAAGGTGCGTTACCGCCAATACTCCGAAGGGATGTCGAGCCAAGGACAATAAGGTGTTAGTAAGTCCTTGACCGGAAAGGATAACTTATGTCCGGACATCGCCTCCGGAAAGGTCAGGTTCCCAACACAGTTGGACACTAACCTTGCCAGCCCAATGGTGAGGGGCTCGGTTTCGCATAGATAATGCGTCCATGCGTTATTGGTATATTGGGGCACGCAGAGGTATCGCTTGAGGAATTTGGTGAAGGTGGCATCGGCGGATTTGAGGGCGGATTGGGCGGAGTTTGGAAGCCAGAGGTGCAGGCCATAGAGAAAAATTGGGGTGATGTAGGTCCGGAAGAGTTGAAGCTATTGCAAGGGGGAGATTCTTGATGGGAAGTCTATTGCGAATGTATCTGATTCTGGCCCTAGCCTTGGTTATTGTGGATTTAAGGTGATTGGTAAAGGAGAGTTGGGTGGTGAAGGTGAAACCGACATATTTAAAACTAATGACGATTTCTGACTATTGTTGATTTGGAAGGAGATGGGAGGCAGAGGACCTTTATGGAAAACCATGGCCTTCGTTTTGATGTTATTGACTTGAAGGCCGTTCTCTTGGCAATACCCGTGGAGTGCATTGATGGCATTTTGCAATTCCACTGCTGAATCAGCCAAGAGAACCAGGTCGTCCACATACTGGAGATATTGTACAAGAAATTGGTGGATAATGGGGCCTTGGTGAGTGAGGGCTTCGGGCAGGTCGGATACATAGAGGTTGAATAGTATTGGCGATAGTGGATCCCCTTGCGGAAGGCCAACAGATGTGAAGTAGCAAGGGGATAGGTCCCCACCAGAACGAATCTCGTGTTTGCGCTCAGCGTCTAGCATTAGTTCTTGCAGCTACCTCGCTAGTTACCTTTACTCCCTACGATACCAGCACAATCTCGGTCGTCTGGGAAATCTAGGCTACTCTTCAAGGCAAACTGTACAGTTCAATCTGCTTTATTCATCACAAACATGAAAATGACACTCTACCAATCAGCTGTCTTGCTCAGGTAATGAAAGAGGGGGTAATTGCTTGGCCATGGAAGAGGGAAAACATACATGGACAGAAAATGGTTTGATCCTACTTTTGATGAGGGTGATTCTTGCGTCCAACGGAGATCCACGGCGATGACGTCGGTTCAATGGGATTGAAGGTCCAGAATCGAATTGACGGAGTATAACTCAGAAGTTGCACCTGTTCTCAGCTCCAGAGACTTTTCAACTCGTGTATGCTGGCTCACTGATGTATGCTATCCACTTCCCCAGGTCCTCTTGACTCTGCACGGCTTCCTGGGTCCCGACTCCAATCGTTGACTTTCACTGTCCTTATTCAAAAGGGATAGACTTTGCCTCCGGTACTCTATCAAAATGTTTTTGATTCAACTACCAGCAAGAGCTTCAAGATAGAAGTTGTTTTCACTTTCAATGTTCAATGGTGACTTCTCAGAGAGGTTCAAAACAGACTTCTCTCCTTGAGAACCAAAATGTGACTCTGCTCTCTTCGAGCGCAAAAATGTGACTGTTCGTTGATTTAACTTTCCCGTACAATGTTGATTTCCGCCTCTGGAGCTTTTCCTTGGTGATAGGAACGATGTAGAGATTGATTCACCCTGAATCACAAAGCTCTTTGATACAACTGGTTCCAGTGACATTAAACATCTATGATCAAGGGCTGGAGGACCTACTTGTGATGGATCACGACGTCACTACGAGCATTAGGCTGGCATTTGGTCGACATCTGACCGACAAACGGACTACACGATGGGCAATCCAACAACTTTGGGATTTTCCCAACATAATAACATACATTATCTTGACATTTTAATAAAACCCGTTCCTGGAGCAATCATTCATCCTGTACATCACTTACCCATATTATATTAAGATGATGTACGCGATTGTGGATGGAACCTCCGGAGAAGCGGGCAGCTAGTAGGGGGGACATCTTCAAGAAGGGATTCTCCAGAGCAATGTTCCAATAATTGTCTGGATTGTCCTTAGGCCCTTTATTATGGATGAAGATGATGGCTGACTCCATCTACTTTGGTGGGAAGAAGGAAGAATGGAGGGCGAGGCTGAAAAGATGTTGGAGGAGGGGCTGGGCTTGAATCCGGAGAAGTGAAAGTTGGTAAGGAGAAACCCCAGATGTTGATGGGGCTTCACTCTTCATCTTCTTGAAGGCCACGTCCATCTCTAGTTCCGTGAAGGAATGCAAAAGGGGATGGTGTTCTTCTGGGCAGCACTGGACCTCCTCCACTACTGTTTCCGATGTTGATGCAAATAGTTCTTGACAGTTTTGCTCACCTGAATCTCCGAGTTGGTGGCGGGCTTTTTGGCACGTTTGTACAAGCCCGCCATCCGGGACCAGGCCGATGAAGAGAGCAGGTTCTCCAATTCCAACCTTTGGTGAGCTGACTCGGCGCTCCTCAGAGACGTGTGATATGCAATTCTTGCTATCGCATATTGCTCCCAAGACTCTGGTGTTTAGCTCGTTCTGGCACGTAGCAATTTTTGGAGCATTTGACCCCTCAGCTCTCGATGGTATGAGTTGAACCACGGGGTTTTGAGTTCTCTTCTTCGCCTCTGCACCAAAGAGGACTCTTTGAATGCTTGCGAAATGCCTTGGACCACTGCAGCTGGATTGTTCACAACCCCAGTGTTGATGGAAAGCTGCAGGGCCTCAAGTTGAGCCACACACTTCTGCACATTGACCACGCCCCTCCCATTTCGAGTCACGCCCAGATGATGGAAATTTCAGGGCATCCACGGCTATGTGATGAGGAGAGGACGAGAGAAGAGTGGGCTCAAAGCGTTTCATAATATACTAGAGCTCCAACCCACCGCTAGACCGACCACGCCCAATGGGCTTCCTGGTATGAACTACGAAGCTCTGTTTACCAGGAAAGCAACTCTCGTGTTTCTCTTCGGTGACAAATGTCTTGTATAAGAAGGTGAAGGCGTGTCCTTGGATCTTGTTGAGACATCGTCCCGCACCAGCCACTTGTAGCATGTTCGCCCGTACATGACAATTGAGAAAGCAGGCCGATACCAGTTGATTCCCTCCTCTCCGCTTGATCCGCTGTTGCCGCCGATGCTGATTCCTCGCGATACCGAGTTGTTCAATCCGACCTAGAAAAGAGAGATCACTATGGCTATTGAGGGGGGGGGGAAGGGAAGGGATGATTGGGAATGGGAAGAGGGTTGGAGGGCTAGACATACATCCTTCTAATTATATGTTTTACCAGGTTCTCTTTTGACAAAAAGTCTGGATTTTCATAAACTTGTGGGTTCTTTACCCATAAGGTATTGATGTTAAAGAGGAACATGATTAACTAGAAGGGGTTACATACTAGACCAAAGTTTGACAGTCACCATGGACGATTCCGCGCAATAAGGGCTTCCTGGCAAAACGGATAGAGAAGAGGAGTGCAAAAATTAACAATTTAAAATACTAGGAACTAAGAAACGTGGGTATCATCCTCAGGTAACTACCATTTTGCAGGCAGCTGCCACTTTTTCAGAATCCTTGCAGCCGAGCCCCGCAGGTTAGGAACCCTTGCATCTGAGCCCTGAAGGGTAGGAACCCTTGCAATAGATAGGGCGGGTAGTTAGGTCAGGTCAGGTTTGGTTATCCTCTACCATCTTCGTCAAAACAGACAGAAAACAGCTGCCAGCAAAAGGTTAGCTACCTAAGGGCAATATAAACATGGGTTGGTGTCAGACCACTAATAATTACAGTTCATTAGCTGAATGAGAAAAAAGTCTTCAAATCATCGTGGTTTCATCAGGTGACAAAAAGAACCGGAGAGTATCCGTAAAGAAACCCGACAGGAACCACTGAGTATCGCATGGCTTCACTATGGAGCACATTGAAAATATAGATAAAGGATCCACATGTCAGTTGTCAGTTGATATAAAATCGTTTTCTCGTTTCTCTCTCTTGGTGTTTGCTTATCTGGTCGCGTTCAAAGGATCGTTTGCTTAAATCAAGCTACGCAAATGTTTTAGCATCATTGTCAAAAATTCGAACTTGGGTCCTAGTGTTCAAAGATCGTTTAAATATCAATATGGGCATCCAGCTTAGGGTGTTTCTAGAGTTTCAGGAGTTGTGGTAAGCCCCTGGGGTCCATCTGATCCATAAGTATCATGGGCGTTGGGTGCTGGGCGTAAAAACCGCTGGTTGCGAATAAATTGTCCACCTGCCGTTTCAATGGTGTATGAACGTCCAGTCATTGACAGGGATTTACCAGTAATTGACACAGCTTTAATAGTGCCAGTGGCAAATGGTGATGGGGTTCCTTGCTGACGGGGTGCGTGACATGGACTCGATCACCGACGTGTAATTGGAAGCCCATGCCATATCTTGCCAAAAAAATGCTCAGACATATGAGGGTACTTTTTGAAATTAGGACATCATGGGGCATAATTTCGTTGTAGGTGAAGAGTGACGAGTTCGTGGTTGTTCAGAAAAAAATAAGCTTTATTACATCCAACCACCCTGGCCGGGTAAATGAACCCTGATGAGCGTTTTTCAAAAAGGACTGGTTATTCCCGATCCCGATCTTAGGATGGATTGAACTGAAGGACATGACACATATGAATTCTTTGTCGCTTGTGCCATGTTTCACCACCCATATGATGTTGTAGAGACTTGATGATCCCTGAACCTCATTTAAACATCCTGCAAATAAAGAACACGAATTCCTCGCGCTTTTTTACGTATCCGAAGTATCAAAAGAAACCCACTACAATAACCAACTGAACTGCAATTTCTCAAGATATTTTGACCTGACTGTTTTTTGACGCTTCAATGCCCAATGCTCTTGTTTTAGGGGTGATACCGCGCCTATTCGCTTCTTTGACGTCAAGGTGTTTACCGTTTTGCGATCCCTAACCTCTTAAGACGGAGATGATCGAGCACACTTTGGACTAAAGTGACACCTTTTTCTTCGACGAAATGGGATATCTATAGTAGTAGGAGTTTTATTTTCGTGATTATTTAGGCTCACCTTCAATACCCCCGCCTAGCACAGGTCCCTTAATAGCGGGTACTCAATTCTTTTCTGATTTTTTTGAACAATAGTTAAATCTTTTTACAATAGTATTCCACTTAGCTCTTTATTTTTTATCAAGCAAATTTTCACTGCTTAAAGAAGTCTTAAAGAAGTCCGCGATGTTTTTTTTGTTAAAAATGTGATTGCAGTACAATTTGCAAGTCCGATTTTCAACCATTAGTCTTTTTGCCTCAAGAGCTCTTTTGTTGCAAAGATTGCATGATTTTGGTTTTTGCAGAGACCCGATGGCTTTGGTAGCAAACAAAAAGTAACTCAAATCAAAGTGCCCACCACGATTTGATTGCTTTCTATGGAATTTTGCGAGAAATGGACACCTCGACTTTCAATCGGTTTTTAATGGCGCGCGCATTTTAAAAGAGACTTTTACTCGTATGTTTTGAATGAACTTTTTTTGAAATGGGAATGAGAAAAAGAGGTCAAGTTGTTTCGCAACGTGGTAAGTCTCATATTCCCAACCTCTTATAGTAGCTTTTCTGTAACTATATACCTATATGTTTGGTGTACAGAAAAAACCATGAGGCAACACATTGAGATAGATACTGGGCTAGAACATTTGATTATGTGCAACTCTTGAACTTCAGAGTCTATTGCAGACTGACCTCATCATATCATCACAGGGGTAAAAATACCCTTTAAAAGTTTGACGGAAATGCAAAATGCGCCATGGCATTTTTCTACCTCAGAAAGTCACAAGGAACAATTTTCATTTTATTACATCATAATATTCTGGCCCACATAAAGAACTTACATGCCTAAAAAAGTATGAAAACTGCAAAAAAATCAAAACTATTCATTGAAAATTGGGAGCACACTTAGTTAGCATTTGATTATGAATCATAATATCCTATCACTCATCTACCTATTTACATGGAATTTAATGGTCCAAATTTCATTGTTTAAGCCCCATAATGCGCCGGTTATATCTTAATTCAATTTCCCAAAGAATTGAAATCGACTTTTAATATCAAAAAAATGAAAGATTATTTTTCTTTTTTTGCATTAAAAAGTCAGGTGCATCTCAAAAAAGTTAAGACCATTCGAAATTTTAGTTACATTTTCAGTGAAATATGTTAGCACTAATGTTTAGCGACTCCTTAGCTAATTGTACTATGGTGAATGGCCCATTTTTCGTTAAAATTGGCCATTGAAAATTTGCTGATTCATTTCAGCTCATGATATCGAAAGTGTTAATAAATTTGACATAGTAAAACATTAGTAAGGGATCTTACAGCGGCAGGGGATTGGGTGATCAGTTCTGGCGAAAACTGGCCCATTCAACTTTGTAGTATTCTATGGTTTTGGTACTCTCTAGTCTCGCATGTACTTCGGTGCTTCTGCTGTTCCCAATAATCACTCGTATCTTAGTTCTTCATCTGGAGACATCATTTGGCTTTATTGTTCTCATCCTGATCTTTATCACGCCCACATAACATGGCGCAGTGTTAGTTTTCGAACTACGCCCCCCAACCTTCGACCTCTTTGCACCCCAACCCAGGGTTTATCGAGCACCCGCAGGAGCTTGTCGTCTCCCCCACGAATCTTCGACACGATTCGTGAAAATGGGCCTCATGGAACAAATCGCCAATCGCCGGGTGCAAATATCGAACAAGTTGAATTTGGTCCGCGATTTGAATAAAGCGGAGGCCGATGTAAACAGGCTTTGGAGCCTACTGGGAGAAGCTGAAAACAAATTGGGCGAAATGATGGATCTATACGATGATGTAGGACTGGAAAACGCAGTTAAGGCCGAAGCAGAGGCTGTCAGGGAGGCCAAAGTCATTGCCACTCACGAATGGACCAATCAAATCGGCAAAATAGCAACACTTCTCATGTCTCGTGCTACTCCAACCCGTGATGCCCCTATATTTTCCTTGCCAACTTCTTCAACGATCCAATCCAATCTAGGCGCCCAGTTGAACACCGTTAAATCACGGATGCAATGACTTTCATCATGGTCATGTGTGAGGATGTCAGAGGGAGTTTTATCATTTGGGGTTTACCTGACTCTGGCGCGGTCTGGACGGTTTTTCCAATCTCTTTATGCCCAGAAGGCAGTACCCTTGATCCGTCTCACACACTACTTAGCGCAGCAAACGGGACACCGCTCAGAAACGTGGGCAGGTTTCAATTCATTGGCCACGTCAGAGGCGACCCTCAGGCCAAAATATCCGCGACTGTCACCCCGGATATTGGTGGACACGCACTCTTCGGCAAGAGGGACCTCCAAGCCATGGGGAACTTGCCCTTCGATTTCCCTGCTGTCCATTATTGTCGCCCCAAGGAGAAGACGGTTGCTAATGTGATCACCTTGGAGTCCAAGGCCACTGGCGGCAGTGGGGCCGCCATTGATTCCAAGATAAATCTCGGGTTGACAACGGTGCAGTGGGAGGATATAAAACGAGCAAAAAACCGACTCAAAAGCAATGGAATTGAGGAAAAGGTCATCGGGAAATTTCTGGTCGATTCTGCCGATCTCATCCCTTGGCGATGCTGCTGGCTCCATGACGGGCGGCCTGATGAAGATTGAACTTATTTTCAACGAAGCATTCAAACCATACCACGTGACGACTGCTCAATTGGTCCCCATCCACCATGAAAAGCCAGCCAATGACCTCTGCCAAGAGCTGGTATAGGCCGGCATGATGACAAGGTGCACGGAAAACACGACTTGGTGCGCCCCCGCACATTTTGTACTAAAACCTGGCGGGAAGGTAAGGCTAGTTGTCGATTACCGGAAACTGAATCAGGCCACCAGAAGATCAATGCATCCATTTTCATCAGTACCTGATCTAATGCGTCAGATCTTGCCCAAGAGCCGTTGGTTTGCCAAGCTGGATGCCGTCCATGGATATTACCAGGTCTCATTGGACGAGGAGTCATCCTATTTGTGCGCATTCTTGTTACCAGATGGCAAATATCATCCCCTGGTCGCACCTATCGGTTGGAAGGGCTCTGGGGACGTATTCAATCTTCGCACCAATCTGGCCTTAGAAGATCTGAAACGCAAAAAGTGGATTGCAAAAATCGTAGATGACATTTGTGTACAAGCCATGACTCTTCTACGTTGTCGTGCAAAAGTGCCGCAAATACGGAATTAAGCTCTCTATTGGTAAGTTTGAGATTGGAAGAACCGTCAAGTTTGCCGGATTTATCATGTCAGACGGCAGATTGAAACCGGACCCGGCCAAACTGGAAGCACTGAGGGCTTTTCTAGCCCCAAATTAGTTTCCGACCTCCAATCCTTCCTCAGACTAGCTAACCAGTTGGGAGCATTTTTACCAGACCTGCAGCACGCCATGGTAAGAATCCACCAGCTCTCGAAAAAATCGTCGGCATGGTTATTGTTACCCGAGCACAAGTCCGAGTTCTGTAAGGCCAAAGAGATATTGACGTCACCCGCGGTCGTCAAACCGTTTGACCCCAATTTACCAACTCAATTACTTACCGATGCTTCCAAACTCCACGGACTTGGATTTGCACTCGTCCAACAGGGACCAGTAATCGGGGGCGACAGCAACATTTATCTGATCCAGTGTGGATCATGCGCTTTGTCACCAGCACAGAAAAACTATGCCACAGTGGAGTTGGAGTTGAGTGCGATATGGTCTGCTGTGCAGAAATGCTGCTACTTTCTACGAGGAATGCCAAAATTTGAGGTCATTACTGATCATCGACCTTTGCTTGGCATATTTCAGAAACCATTGGCAGCCTTAAATAATACTCGATTACAGAGGCTGCGGGAAAACCTTGACCAATGCTCTTTCTCAGTGACATGGTCAGCGGGAAAAAACCACTTGATTGCCGATGCACTGAGCCGTTTCCCGGTTTTTGCGGGCGACCCCTCACTTGACTTAGCATTATGTGCGACCATTTGTGAGGTCGACCCCGCCTTCCACATCCTCCTCCCAAACACTGACAACGAATATGCCCATTTGCTCGAGTGCATTTTGCATGGACATTCACTTCCCGCGCCATTGTCAACTTTCGGGAAAATCGCTCAGGAAGTGAGGAGGGTCTGGTTCTTGTCGGCGACCGTGTTGTTGTCCCCCGACCAGCTCGGCAAGCAATTCTGGAATTATTCCACCGTTCCCATTTGGGCATCACCAAAACGATTGAGTTGGCCAAACAGCTCTAACATTGGCCTGGAATGGGAAACGAGATCAAGCTGTGGATCAAGAGGTGCAAAAAATTCGTTAAAAAATTACCGTCTCAAGCCCACGAACCCATTCTCTCCGGCATTGATATGGATGGCCTCTTTCCCGATGGAGGCCGTGTCCGTGGATTTGTTTGAAGTGGAGGGTAAACACTTTTTGGTGATGGTGGATCGCTTTAGTGGCTTTCCTTTCATGTCCAGGATGAAGACCACCGCGACTGATGCCGTGTGGACAAGGTTACGGGATTGGTTCAACGACTTTGGATTTCCACGTCGGTTGAAATCAGATGGGGGTCCCCAGTTTCAGGATCGATTTGCCGAATCGTGCTCCAACCTTGGCATCACCTTGGAGACCAGCTCGCCCTACAATCCTCGTAGTAACGATTTGGCGGAGGCAGCCGTCAGATCCATGAAGTCCTTGCTTCAAAAACACGCGGGCGTTGATGGCAGCGAATTTCGTGCAGCACTTCTGGGATGGTGTGCCACCCCACGGCCTGACGGCTACGAGCTTGCTCTGGGATTTTTTGGCCGCCATCTACGGACCCGCCTTCCCACGGCTAGGTCGCTAGATTTTCAATTGGAGCAGACCACGGCCTTCTGGGCAGCCCGCCAAACAACAGATGAGTGGCGTGTGCGCTACGCTGCGCCGACTGCCCTGCCCGAACTGAACACTGGTGATGAGGTTCATATCCAACACCCAATCGGCAAAGAATGGTTGTTTGGTTCCGGGAAGATCATTGAAAGATCAAAGTCTGGCCGTTCCTACACAGTTCAAACGAAGGCGGGACGCTTTGTCCGGAACCGACGGTACCTGCTGCCAGCTCCTTCAGCTCCTCCGACACCTCCGACACCTGATGTTTGCACACCACGGCCAACCCAGATGGATCCTATCGATCCTCCTCCGCCACTCCGACGGAGTAAACAGAACAAACATGTCTGGTTCCATATCTGAGAATTTCAATCAATCACGGACCACTACTGGAATGTTGATTGTTGTTTTGTTGCTCAGAGGACCCCTGATATTCCCTGATATAGCAATGTGAAAGAAGGGTCAGTTTATCAAAAACGTGTTTGAAGCCCCAAACTTGCATCACTGACTCTGGTACCAGCAAACAAACAAGGCTGCCACAGCCTGCCTAAACTTTCCTATAGGGAGGGTATTAGAGAGCTGAATTTGAAGAAAATATGACCATTGAACCTCATGTACTCAGAAGCAGTTTGATAGATCACATCCTATTCCCTATGGAAGTGGTTACTAAGTGTGATCCTTAACACAATGAATAAGGATTTGAAATTTGAAATGCTTTAATAGTTTTAGAACTGAAAGTTTTTCAATCTGACTTAGAGCATCATAAAGTAATGAAATTAAAACGGTGGCTAAAGCTAAAAAATGCAGTGTTTAGCTATTCCGTCAAAATTTGATAAGGCCACTGTGAAGGGATGACTAATCGAGAAAATTTGCAACGATTCTAATAGGGCTTGTCAAGGGAACGCGTTCATGAAAAAATGACGTTATTCCATGGAGTGAAATCAAAGACAACATGCCCAGCCAAACTGCATTGTGCATGCATTGCATTTTGACATTTATTTCATTTTACCTGCTTGTCTAAGCAAGTAGCATTGTGGTATTGAGCCAATTTGTTGTGCGTTCGGTTAGCACCAAACATGCTCATTTTGTTGGGTTGTGTAACGCACCTCACTCAAAATCTTTCGATTATTAAAAATTCAATGGGCGGATGGTGCGAGTTGTCTGTGATGTTTGTCTTAGTTCTCCCTCGCAAAATTGTCCAAAATCAGGGTGCCGGACCACATTTTTCCTTGAACTTCCATCACTTGACATGCCCTGTAGGACGAAAATGTCGACCTAAGAGCTCCCGGGTTAATGAGCAGAAATAGCAAAAGTTTGACGGTTCAAATGTGTGAAGAAGTTGAACCAAGGCATTGGGAAGAAACCCGGTCATTGCAACCCTCTCGAATTTCTCCTCGATATAAGAACAACGCTTTTGGCGGTCTATCAATGAGAATTTGCCTGTTTAATTCGACCTTGCTTCATTTTCGTGCGTATTCATGATCATCATGTTTCTGGTTCTTTTTATGATGCATCTCGTAATATGCTCGTTGTGGGAGTTGTAGAAGAAAGACTCGAAATATGAAAACAGTGTGGACCGCATAATGAGCAGATCTGTGTTGTGATGTAATTATTTTTGCCATCACAATTACGAGAATTGCAAAGCGTAGTTTCAACTGAAAGACGTTTAACGTCTCATGGTAAGAAAACTTGCGTATTAGATTCCTTATTCAGAGTTGAAGCAAAGCATCTTTTGGAGACGGATCGGTAAAATCTTACCGATTTACTTTGAAATTACCTGATAAGGTCATATTATCTCCTCTCCATATGGGAAGAAAAAATCTGGCAAAGGCTACAATGTGTCAAATAGGAGACAAGGTTGGCCATTTTGATGTTGATGTCAGGTATCATCGAGAGTCTAAGGTCCATAGAGCGAGCTATCTGAGTCAGAATATTGGGTTTCTTTCCCCAGACAAGTAATGGTGATGCACTCAGAAAGCACTCAGCTTTTACCTTCTATTCTAAGCCGATCATTGTGAAGCAAAGATCTAATTTAGGATGAAGGGCAGTTTATTTAATGAGTAGGTGACAAAATACAAACTTCCTCATGAGGGCTTTCAATTGAGAGTAAATCGAGTCGAGTTTGATCAAATGTCGTGGTTCTGAGAACAACTTGAACAGACTTATTGGACATGTTGCCACAAATGAGTCCCCAGAACAATATGACTTCCAAATACTTCCATTTTGCCGCGTAAGATCCAAAAATAGCTATCCGTCAAACCAAATGGATGTCATTTTGGACGGTAATGGTCAAGTAAAATAAAGAGTGGCAAACAAAGTAGAAAATTGGCAAAAAAATTAAAAAAACTTTCTGGGTTGTCAATTTTACTTGGCAGATTTTTGGATCCTAACTGATGACCTTTAAACATTCTTGAGCATTTAGTTAACAGACCGAGTGATCTTTGAGTCACTTTTTTTGTTTATTTGCGCTCACGGGGGTTGGACATAAAATGATCCAAATTATCGAAATGTTTTTTAGCGGCACAATTTTGTTCTTAAATATACATGATATGACTCATTTGAGCAGACATCACGATTTTTCAATGATGTAAATCTCAATTGAAACAGATCACTAAAAATCTTAAAATTGGAGTTAGAATTTTTGCGGACCCTGTACAGAAAGGTTCATGCAAGTCCTTTGAACTCTTGTACATATTAGAGCACTGTTTTTACTAACACCCTTTTTTAGTAACATGTACACTCCATGTCGGTCTAAAGAGAACACAAAAAGCCTTAAAAAGGTCTAAGGATCAGGTGTTCCACGAATTAGAAACAATGGAACATGGCGCGGGCGCAGAAACAAGATATTATGATGAAGTCAACGAGAATAAGGAATGTGTTCTCATTATTTGTGCTCATGGAGCGTGGATTCAGGTCAGCTATCAGATAGTAGTACTCAAAGGTGTGGGAAAGCATTTCAAATATGTACGTATCATGACTCAAGAGGGAGAAAGCTCCGTTATCTTTTTCCCACTCCCTCCAATTCCAGAAGGTGATGAAAATTTTCAATCATTTACTTAAGAATAACCCCCCCCCCACGCCCTAGATAGACGCAAAATGTGCCTCAAAATGTTAGTTCAGTACTGTAAAGTAAGCTTTTTTTTAAAGTCTAACTTCGAATAACGTAAGATTCAAACTTTGATTTCGACTCCCTAACATCTTCAATAGTGTGCTTCCGTTTATTGACGGCAAATGAAGAATGCGGTGGAAACTCCTAGGGCGGAAAACCATTGCAACACCCGGTTGTTCATACTCTTCGAGGGCGGTTCTAGAATATCAAAGACTGAATTGCCAATTGTTAGTCAACACCATGGGCCCGGGCAAAACGTCTGTCCTTTATTTGCCTGATGACACGGACAGTTCTTCAAGTTGAAGACTCGTCATTTGTTCAACGCAAAATGACCACGAAGCGAGCACTCGACTTCTTTCATTTTTGCATCGAATGTCTTTTGGGAGACCCCTTTGTGACAATACAGAGAAGACGTCTGGCTAAAGTCAAGATATTTTGTTACAATATGTATTTTGTTGTTAGAGCAATATCCTGCTATATGTATCCGAAAGATGTGTATTTTGGAGCAGAAACATAACACCTCATGAATGATTCATTTTCCCCAAGGACGGAAATAATAACGGATGTGGATCAGTATTAAGGTAGTTATGTAAAACCTCAATAAAAGAGAAAATCCACTTGGTTTGTTAATCTGTTAAATTGGCTATTGATGAAGATTTTCCGACATCAGATCGATTTGAAATATTTGCAAAAGACGACGTTTGAAGTATGAAGTGTTAAAATACTAACAGTTTTCAATCAATCATCTCATGGTTTTTATGAAGGACTGGTTTGTTTCATGGGATATTTTGTTCTTCTTACGTCACCAATTATGAAGTGCTCTCCAATTTCAGTTGGAAAAAAATAAATAGCATCTCATAATATCCGAAATACAGTAACTAGCTAATGTTGTAACAATAGTATCAACGTAAAAGAAAAAAATGATTATGCTTCTGTCTTGAAGATTATTTGAAACGGCAAGTTTTTATTTTGACTTACTTATACAGGCTATGAAGAGAATCCTTTGTCTGCATCTAAATTTGATCAAATCTACTACTGAGATAGTACGAAGGAAATCTTTCGAGTTTTTAAAAGCTCGATAGGAGATTCGAGTCTGAACCGAATGAATGCGTCGCCTAGCGAAAGGAAAAAAATGCTTCTTGATAAACGTGTGGGAGGCAAAGTTGGTTTGACCCGACGACAACCATTATTGTCATCCTCTTCCAAACTTGGGAAAGATAAGCATGGATAGATAGCAAAAACCATTCAAGTTCGAGATGTACCTATAGCTAATTCAACCGTCTCCAACTACGAATTGACTTTTGGATGATGCCACAGTTGTCTCTTAAACCACGAGCAAAATTACTTCTAGCCAGACATTCATTCATTCAAGCCGTTTTATCTCATCCAGTGGAAAAGGCACTTCAGCCCTGATCTACTCTCAAACTATACGATAGTACATCTTTTTGTACTAACCATGAAAACAACTTATATATGATAATACGGACTAATTTCAACGGCTTTGAGAGGGGTGACATTTAGGCTTCCTAGGAAAACCTTCGAAAAAATATGGAGGGACGTTTTTATTTTTAGAAGTTACGCTATATTGGTTGATATTATTTTAGCCATATAAGCCGCAATCAGCTCAACGTTCATTCTCTCCGAGGCAAAGAAAACATTGGTATTTCATCTATTCCCAGGAAAATACGGTTTAATAACTGTGTCGAGCAACGAACCGAAGATCCTTAAAATACGTCATAAGTCCATAAAATGCTGTTGTTTTACATTGACTGGTCTTTTTTGGAACTGACACTGGAACAGTGTAAAGATCTTCACCGCAGAAAAAGTTCTATTTCAATGTTGATTGTTAGAGAACACTAGACTATAGATAGATGGCACTACATGCAATTTCTTAAGGATCACGTCTGTCAGTAAAAGGTGGCCCTGTTAGCTCATTCATGTCTATTAAATGCGGCCAAGTGCCCAAAAACTCAATTATACTGTTTTGGTCCAATTTTTTACCCCGAATTTTGGCAAACCTAGTTAAAATTGGTAAAATCAGTTTCAGAGAAAATTAAAAACAAAAATCACTGATTCTTTATTTTTACCTGTGCCAACCCTTGTTGGGGCGCCATCTATTGGTGAAATTTAAAGATACGATTTAAAAACTACCATATTCGACCGACCCTAATCAGTTTATTCGTAAATCTTGAGATGCTCAGTCTTGCTTTGGGCAGAACTTTCCTATTTAACCAAGAGATTTTTGTTTGCTGCCCTGGAAAAAAGCACCGAACTACTGAAGTAATGCAATAAAAAATAAATAACCTACTTGTGCCTTCAGTTACAAAATATCAAATGGTAAAATCATAAGAAATGTGAGGGACTAAAACTACTTTTGGAAGCTATAAATTATGAAAGGAAAACAAAATGAAATAAGAAGTCCAAAGGAGTGAATGCTCTTAAGGCTGATTTACCGGTCACCCAAAAAGACTCGAGAATCGAGAGAGATCGCTCGACAAGTCTGACGTCCCCCTTAACTAGAAGGACAGAACTACACAAAGTGGCCAAGAATTTGTTTTGATTTTGACAATATACATCCATGGAAGTATAAAGTGGTGTTTATTACCCGTGCTCCCAGTGTTCCAAATTTGGGTTCCATGATTGGATCAAAGCTTAAAGGGGCTATTTATAGTCGGAATGTGTTTGAAGGTAAGGAACATGATCAAGATTTTGATGCTTGGGGCAGAAATAAGATCCCGTATTTGCCACCATGAATTAATGTTTTCGAATTCATGATATGGACGCTAAAAGTACGGGGCATGATCTTCAATAAAAATGAGTGATGCGATGAGCCGAACCAGATAATTTTATTTTCTCAGGCCGACTCTGAATCCAAGAATTGGCCACTAGGAATCTAAAGGGAAGAAACAAAAGTGATTATTGAGTGATTAATATGCAAATGGATCGAAGAGTGACAGAGGGAGACATGAACATAAAAAGAGGAAAACTTTCCCCGTGCAACGCAGAAGATAGTGTTTGCTCTACAAAGCTGACAGATAAATCATAGGCCAATTCAAGGTCAGCGGCAATTCAAATATTTTTGACCGTAAAAGGCTCCAAAAAAAATTAAAACAACATGGTATGTGGGACAAGTGGTAAATAGTTGAACATTATGTGGTCAACTCTAGCCCAAAAAACAGTTACCCACAAACCGTGGTAAGGCGCCGGTGTAGCTCTCTAGCTTAAACCATTTCATTGTAAGTCTCAGGTCTTAATAACGAAGACCGTGGCAGAATCCAAATTAGGACCAAAGGCCATGCTGGCATGATCAACCTTCAAGACGCGGATTTAAATCCGGACTGGGTCTGGTATGGACGACATATCAGCTCGTCAAATCGAATGGACCTTCTAGAATGTGGGATTCAAGGTTATTTTTTGCGCGGTCGGCAATCCCAATTAAAGTATCTTTCAGTCGCCTTAGGTAGTGGGTTTTCAAAGTCTAGGTCACGACCGATCCTTCATTCTACTTCAAAAATTACTTTTTACAAGCATGTTGACCGTCTGGGTATGTATTATCAGAAGCGATTCTTCCTTGTTGTCAGATTTGGGACGGAAGCAAAAACCGGGGCCTTAGGTTGCACCACGAACTTCTAGAACTATGGACTTCGAACGAGCTTCCCGCCAAATCGGCTTGTTCATGGTCATAGTAACTCTGAGACATTTTTCGAATTAAAAAGAGGAATAAGATACTCGTACTACATAACTTTGGACATGCCTCCTGAGTTTCCACGGTGGTTTTATTTTCTGGTTACGTGTTTGCTCAAATGCTAAGACCTCCAGATATGTTTTAAAAAACAGCTCAGATAGGTGTTTAAGATAACTTAAAGTCCATTAACATATGTGATTGTCAAAAACGTAGTCAATCAGTATTAAATGTTCACTTTGTTGTGTATTGCCGTAAAATTTCATAAACTTCTATTCATCAGATGCCTAGTTATTACTACTTGAAAATTGCAGTTTTCCACCTTAAAAGATCGAAAAATTCCAACTATTTCCAAGGCATATCATTATCTTTTCAATAAAACAACAAGAATTAACATTTTTCCATTTTCATTAAGTTTCTTTTTTTTTCAAAGCTAACAGTGGCCAAAAAATTCATTTGAAACTTACTAAACATGTAAAATTGTCTTTCATTTTAGTTCAGTGCCAAAAGCTACACTATTATATTATACACATTCCTAAAGTATTTAAATGATACATGTGACTGTTTAATTTTCAAATTTGTCACTTTTTGCAATAGCTAATTTCTACGTACTAGCGATGTTTATATTCAACGTTAATGTAATTTTGTCAAAATTTAAGATCAAGCTTGATTAAAGTTGCGACAAAAAGCAAACTAATCATATTCTTTGCTTCATAAACCAAAAGATATGTTATAAACCTCAAGTTCAAAGAATTGGGATGGAATTTTAACTTTGCCATTTTTCCACTAAGGCCTTTTTTCATGACTCTACTGTACCTGAAGCTGTTTTGGTCCATGAAAGGACCCCCTGGTTCTGGTTGAGTTCCCGAGTTGAAAAATATACCTAAATAAGTTTTCATGCAATTGAAAAATAGACATGCATTATTGAAGGTGTGTTGGGTATTTCATTCTTATGATCATTCATATGACCAAATATATGGCAAATTCATTTTATCACTTCTTTCCACATTTAATTATCCGATAAAGGACAAGTTTTGTAAATGTGATAAAACAAACGATCAAATATTGAGCTCATCCACACATTGGCTAATATTGATTAAATACGTAGGACTAAAATGAGCCACTTACCGTATTCCTCTCATAAACCTTACAACTTGAACCGATCTCAAATATTGACTAAGTTGTTGAAAGCCTTTGTGAAAAGAAAGTGCTGCAAATTGAGGTCGTAAAATTTCTCGTAGGTGTTATCAAGCCACGATTGCAAAACAGACCGTTCCCTTTTCTTGGGATGTTGAAATCAAGATCTGCCCTTGAATCTTGAAATCTTGACTCATTGAATGAGGATGAATTTTGAGCAAAAGGAGAATCTGTCCAAACTCTTGGGTATCAAGATATTCGGACAATTCACTTCTCAGCAACGTCAGGGATGGCCAGGTTCGAAAGACGTCACGGGGTTTTGGATTTCATTGTTTTGAGAACTGTCAGGCCAAATCCTCATTCAAAACGCGATTGTAATCTGCACATTTCTGCGCACGCCATTCAATCAGTTCTTGTTACGACTTCTGAGAATGGCCAACAGCTTCTCAAGTATGGTCTAAACCTAAAATTTCCTCTACGAAGTTATGTTCATAATGCCGGACATTTTTTATGTCGGGAAGCCCCTAAGGAACGGTTCTGTTTCGAGTGACATAGTTAAAATCATATTATACTTTGAATATATTTAGTCACTTATCACTAGACTAGACTTGGACAAATTTTTAGATAGCATTCCAGATCAACCCTACATTCAAGGACTAGCTCGGTCTGCCAACTCAAATTCGTTGGTAGACCAAATATCACATAAAGATTGAAAGTTAATAAATAGACGAATTATAACCTTTCATTTTGATAGTACTGGGAATTACATTCCCTCTAAGGGTTAGATAAGCCAGTGAAAAACCAAACCAAAAAAAAAAGAAAAAAGAACTAGAGTGTGGAAAAAGGTGAAATTCTCGTTAAGCAGAAATTGTAGAAGATCACGGTTCAGATGTGCGATAGAGATGAACAGAGACTTGTTCTTTAAAGCTCTTAGTTCGTACCAGAAGACGAAAGCGATGCGCTGGGTTCTTTATAGGTAGCTTTTAAAGACAAACTACCGTAGACGAGTAAAGGTTGCTCCGTAGCGATTGTCCAACGAAAGATAGAGAGATATGACTATTTGAACGAATATTTTCAAGTCTATTCATAGCATAACTAAGGTGACGATTTTGTAAGTTGAAAGTGTAGTTAGCTTGATGCAATCAAATGGGGTTTGTTTGAGGGGTGGCGGCCACAATGATTTTTATTGGAACTTAAAATTAAATGTCATTTCTAAAAAGTCGCATATCCATCCTGTAGCTCCTTGATACGAAGCTAAAACATGGCCCTTTACAAGTAAACCACTCAACTTGCTTTTTAAAGAACCGGCCTCAATAAAGGAAAGAAAAGCAGTTATTACAAACCTCGCGATGTTTTACCCTTTATGTTTAAAAACACGCTTTTCTGAGGTGTGACTTTTATACATGGATTATCCTTGTTTTGTTGTCTCTTTGTTGTTAGACACCTTTAAAATCCTGGAATGTGCGATTTTGCATAATATCAATTGAAATAAAATCATGAGGCAAATTTCATACCTTTGAGTCACTATATCAAAGCATTTTTTATTTTCTTTCATCTTCTCGAGATGTCAAGGGAATGTGCAAAAATGCATTGCAAAAGTAAGAATGCAAAAGTGTATCTGTAAATGGTTAAAGGGGGTTGCAAATCTGTCCTTATATTAACTATATGATTGGAATTATATAAAGCTAAAGTTCAGTTTACTAGACTAAGTGTGCCCTGGAATTTAGATTATTGTACCTCGTAATGCAAACCAGAGAGAATGTAAGGCCAGCCAATCTTGATTGACCCTTCTTGTGAGGACTTGGGACTGTTCCATTGCGTTAGATGTCTATCAGTTCATATATGAAAAGCATGCGCTTACTTTAGCACAGTTTAAATGACCTGATCCATGGTTCCGTGATGGCAAGATTAAGAGTTGATTGCTTGGAAGAAATCTTGATTGGGATGTCCATAACCAACCGTGTCCCGCATTCTGTCTTAACAAAAGCAAACGGAGTCTTTTATGTCCCAGATCCAGGGTTGTGGAGCTTTGATCCAAGGAAAAAGCCCAATACAAACTTTCAGATGTTTACCAGGCATGTGTGTTTAAAAAAAATGTCCATGATTTAGAGAAATGATTATCATGAGCGATGTATCGGTCATTTTGAGACGCCAACAATAATGGTGCCAAACGCTTTTTTTTAATGTTAACAACGATGGTTGTTATAGTGTCTTTTAACAACCACACTTGCATTGGGTATTTAAAGGTTAGCGTCAAAAATGCGTGGAGGAATATCAAATGCATATCCAAAAGCTAGAAAAAAGTAAAATTTTGGTAAAAAGAGGGGGAAAAAGTTCAAATTAAGCTTTTACTCCCCGAAATATCATGGTCTTATTCTTCACAGCCCTCCAAATAAAAAATGACTGTTTAAAAATCTAAGATGTCGGTTGTCACACGCTTAAGCTACAAGGGCTCAAGTTACATATACTGAAGGATTATTTTGAACAACTACTGGGGAGAAGCTTTGCCTCATATGGGATAGCCTACCTTTTTCAAATGTTATCACGCATCGCTTTTTAATTTGATTCCACCGAAATTTCTGGCGAATTTTGTGTCTGAAAATGGAGTTCATTGAGACATGGTAGACGTGAAAGTTCATCTTTCTTAAGCGCTCTAGGAGGAAACTGTTTCCCAGCACCAAATCTTCTTCTTCATACAAATATGAGAGTTAAGCTTTCGAGGCCAACTGTGTGACAACTGTCCACGTAACGATGCATTTATTGCTCAACACTCGTTGCGCCAAGATTCGAGAACGTTGAGTCGCACAAATGTTGGACCATCACTACACATTGAGTTTCTACAGATTGTGTATGGAGATCAATTTTTTAATGACAAATTGCACCTTGTGAAATGTCATTTTACATTATCTCAATCGATACTGAGTATGTCAAGTAGTGCTTCAATCTTTATGCAGCCTTCATAAATGGCACGGTACCGTTATGCGTGCACGATTTCAACAATTAGCTATATGCCTTTGGGCCATTGCAATGTTTTAAACTTCATGATGATGTTAAGCAAGATTTTCAAAAATGAACTGCATTTTAGTAAGTGTATCCGTGAACATTTTGAATAGTGGACCCACGAGGATGAGAAAATTTTGGATCCCCCGAATCATTCATTCATCCAAAATGGCCATCTTCAGACTGAGCCAAATTGAAAAACTTCGACAGATTTGGGTCCAAGATTCGGTTTGTCAAATAAGGCAGAACTTCCCGTTGTTAAGAAAAGTAAAATTAGGAAACCCTTTAAATTTGATAAGTTTTCAGGAAAAATAGTTACAAGCCGTTCAAATTCGAGATCGAGTTTTAAACTCTGACTTTAGGATTTTCATCCCCAAAACTTTTGGCCGCACTTTCAGTTTTCCCGTTTTGCCGACATATGTGATAAAAAAAACATCAAATTTGATGATTAACCAGAAAAAAATATTAGCCCCTAAAATCCGAGATCTAGCTTAGCAAAAATCTGGCTGAAAAAGTTCCAAGAGTTAGATTTTGTGTCATCTCTGGATGCCAAATTATGGGCAAAAAGCAATTACAAAGAAGGTAAAAAAGTGAATGTTAATGGTCCCCCAAAAACGGATATCAGACAGAGCAAAAGAAGAATATCGCAGACAATGTGTCATTCACATCTTCTGATTGAGTGTACTCTACGTTTGTTTTGATGAAAAAATGGTGTACTTTCAATGTGTTATTGTTATTGGACCCTGGTGTCCCGGCAAAGTATATAGTCAATGTAGTTGAGATGCTTCAAAACCGTACCACAACGTTGTTGTCAAGATATGACAAATAAACTCTTTTCTCCGTCCATGCTTCCTGATATGATGCAGTTAAGGATTTGTGTGTCATACCCTCAATCAAGTTTAAGTACTCTTAGTGGAGGCTTAGAGCCAAAAATTGACGCCCTTTAACATCTTTTCATGGCCTCCTTCCGCTGCGCGAAATATGGTTTAGGGTCTGCACTTCAGAGGGCGCTTTGTAAGCTAGCCTTTACCAAATAAAGGGCCGATTGGGCCGATTGCTTTTACTTGAATGGTTTTTAAAAAAGTAATATAATTGATGTCAGCATGATTGATAAAATATACATAACGAATATGATGAATGAAAATAATTGTAATGGATATGTGTGGTTTTTGGCTAATTCTATCAAAATCTTATTCAATATTAGTGATCTGGGTCACATAATGTCCTGAAAAGAAATTGCTTTCTTGGCACGTCACAAGTAATATATTTAGCAATCTGCCAGGCGTCCTTCCGTTTTGTTTGGGCTGTCTGACGTTGCAAATAAGGGCCTTTATTGCAAAAATCAATTCACAGGTTTCCTTCAACTTCACCAGTTATGCCAGATGTCATGGGCTCCTTGAGCTAGAGAGGTAATCATTTGAAAGGTTATGAGAAATCAGCTCGAAATAGGGATTACCTTGAAATCATCAAATGAGAAAACCACAACATTTACCTTTGATTCTCGGGCTTTTTAATCAATACAAGGGATTGAAATTTCCTATTAGTCATGGTATGTCATTATTCATGAAACATCGACCTCAGATCTGAAAGCAATTCCCTGGAAGAATTTTCACAAATAAATATAGCTCACATAGAAATGGATCACGATGGATTATAACTTCAACTCATACCGAGTGCTTGGCTTGCAAAGACCATGAATCGTCCATTCAACTATGAATACATATCGTATGATTGAAACCAATACTTTATCCTGAAGTACTGTAATATACAAAAGAATAGATTTTTGTTTTGCCTTTGGATGTAAATAAAATTGAAAGGTCACATAAAAAAAACGTTTGATGGTTAACAGCCAGAGGATGAAGCTAAAGACGAAGTGACCAAACCTAAATCTAAACTCCCGTCAAAACGATCGACTGACGTTACTACGGGAAGGAAAAGTGGAACAAAGGATTCTCCACCTATTTCTATATTTTTACATTTTTTATATTTATACCTATATTTTCCAAATATCTATCACGCTTTAATTTTTCGATTGAAATTAGTATAAATCAAATTATACACCAACCAAAAGATAGGATGTATGTCGACGCATTTGATGGAAATTGCTTGTTACTCTTCCTTCAATTGAAAAAATAGAAATGGAAAACTTGCCCGAAATGTTTCCATATCTTGCTTGCATTGTACTACAACACTTTTTTGCCCATCAATGTAAGTTTTAAGTCTGACTCTTGCAGCTTGTACCTTTCTTTTTAAATCGAGTTCTTAACCAACAAAACGGTTGCACCTAACTCTACAACTACCGTATATTCTTCGATAATTCAAATCAAACTTTGTGCTTAGACAAACGAAATATCATTTGTATGAAAAAGAACTCTTTAGTAAATAATTTAGCAATTTAGCAAGCAATTAAAATGGTCCTCCCGTTTTCGTTCAAGTTTTTATTTAAACACACTCCTCTTCTTGCTTTTTCTGCCAATTTATTGGTGCCTTCCAACCCCCAAAATGTACTACAGTTGCACAAAATTTACTTTATGACATTATGGTGGAAGAAAGCAAAGTGGGTCCAGATTGTTGGCACGGTAAAAGCAATGATTTACTAACTTCTTCTACTCTTGTTTGTTGTTGATCCAAGGTCGAGATTTCTTGTAACTCAACCCACTCACAGACCAACTGTTGTTGGAGTTGCATGTTGGTTGGAAGTAAGGAACGGAATCCAAAGGTACTTTGAATTTTCAATGCAATATTGTTTATCGATCCCCAACTTATCTCTGAGAGCTTTGATGTCTCCAAAGAAACCCTTGCTTTGCATTATTTATTAATAGGCCCTTGGTAATGAACTAAGGCATGGACTACTAAAATCTTTGTATTCGGACCTCCAGCGGATTTTTGGCCGAAATCAACGCCCTCTAGGTAAATGTAACTAGTCCCTTTCAGCAAGCTATGAATAAATTGAGAATGATATATTTCATTGACACAAAGACCAAGTCACCTTAAAAACATTTACCAGTAATTTTGTTTCTTTGAAGTCTATTTTGCCAAAAGTTTATTTTTGATGACCCAGAATGGGCCAAATTTTTTCTGTCTATGGAGGCTTTACTACAAAACTTCGATCGTCGCTCCTGATTTTCTTTAACCAGATTTGGCGCTTCCATTTTGTCTCGCTAATTCATTTGGCATGGCGTTATGGTTGTTTAATAAGCCCATTGTGTCTAGGAAAATGCCTAAACATTTAATAAAGAAGAAAGTGAAGGTCTAGTACTATTCATAAAGAGGTACAAAAGCACTCACACCTGGGCCATAAAATGACCATAACAGTGAAAAGGCCATGAACGTTGAATTCTTGCCTCAAAGTGTCAAGGCCAAAGAATACTTGACATGTGTGCCAAAGTTCCATTGCTTGGCGTGAAGAAGAAACTTGCGGCGATTTGGCAAAGATTAATATGTGGAGCTGCCAAATGGCTTCCAGTTTTATGCAGGGCTGTTTGGGAAAGTCCAGAG
Source organism: Tigriopus californicus (assembly GCF_007210705.1). NCBI lineage: Eukaryota > Metazoa > Arthropoda > Copepoda > Harpacticoida > Harpacticidae > Tigriopus > Tigriopus californicus. The sequence continues at coordinate 12,025,110 of NC_081442.1, forward strand.
TTTGAAATGCAAAACATGGATGGAACGTCTTTTCATTTTTAGGGATAGACTCTCCACGCCTTACAAAAGACTGGAGCTAAAGTTTTCATTTGGAAGTATACCAGATGGTTATTGATCCACTGAAGCGTAAATTTGCAATTTGGGTGCTTGGATCGGAGGGTCCAGCCATGCCTCTCAAGTAAAGCTAGTCATAATATCGTTCATTTACAATTCTTATAGGCATTGTCATCTCCGTATCAGTATAGTTCTTTGGGTGTGGTTAGCGTCTGAAAGTGTCCAAGAGCAACGTCCGGGAGAGGAATCGAACAAGGGACCTCTCTCATGCCAGGAAATTGCGCTGACCTTTGCGCCACATCTCCCTCCCCTTAATTAAAGTTGAAATTGGCTTTTATTTTGTGCGCAATTCAAGTAGGGGTTGAAAGATGCAAATTGTGTTGTTTTTTTACACACGTTGTTAAATATAGGAGAGGATTTCTCAAAGAGGAACGGAGGCATGGATATTTTGACCACTTGGAAGTCGTTTGCGTGGCTTAATCTCGTAAACTCTTGGCTAATTGGATACCGCAGACAAATTGTCTGATAAGCACGGAAATAACAACTGCCTCATAATTGAAACAATAGGGAGGTTTCTTATTGAATATCTTGGTAATATATGTGACTGTAGAGCAAAGAGAACATAAATTGGTTAAGAAATGGTGGAGATTTTGAACATCTTCTGTTTTGAACCTTCTCAGAAAGTTCAAGCTTCTGGAGACCTTGTTTAAAAAAAATATTTTGGGCCAATGTTTCTTCGAACCGGTTTTTTATACTTGCTGAGCTTTGTTGCTCCCATTAGCAGAAAACTTTGAAAAATGGTGTGACATCTTTGGCTCTAGTTTGGGTTGAGTGGGGGAAAAATGATTTTGAGGGCCAAACTTGAATCTGAAACGCTTTGGAACAAGCCAAAGCTTTAGGGGCACCCTGCACATTCACTTCTTTGCCAAGAAAGTGTAGATCATAACACCATTAACAAGCTATTTGATCTGTAGAATCTAACATGAGTCAATTCAAGATGTTATGTGCCACTCGAGCTCAATCTAGATCAAAAATCATCAAAATCTAAGGGGCCTCCCGAGTCTCCGCGATTTAAGCCTTGATTATTGTTTGTCTTGTTTTATGTATTTGAATTTACCTGTCTACGGGAAGTCCGAATGTCGAATTATACATGCTATCTACAACCTGGGGAGATTTGGGCATGCCATATCTCTTAAAATTTGAACGTTTTCATCAAAACATTTTGGTCGACAGAAACCTCCCAAAAACGAAAGACGAAATTTAAACTAAAAAGTCCAAGGCCTGAGAGTAAGAATGTATTCCAGAGTTTTTAGCATTCCTATATTGCATCTGAGAGCAATGCTGATTAAAGGCTTTGTCTGAATTGGTGGAAATATATCCACCTATCAGTTCACAAAGTCAATCTTGCATTGTTTTTTCCTTGATTTGTACTAAGATACGTTCTTCATCAGAATGATGTCCCGTGGCAACCTGATTTCAAAATGTAACCCGAAGTGAGGTGCCCAAAGAGTTTCATGTACAGACTTTTCATTATTTACCACCTTTAGAGAGAGAGTTCAATTTCTCAATTGTTTATGTCTTTCTTTTTTAAATACGTCTGCACTTGAACGCCATGTCTGGTGAAATCGAAGAAAACAACGTCTGAACAATGACAGCATTTCAGACGTTTCCGTGTTTTAAGGAAACATAATCATACTCTTGTGTTGATCGCTTAAAATTACGGCACCCTTTGACTCATACAGTAGAGCAATTTGAGCTTTCACATAAGCACCGCTCAGTCCAGCTTTCCTTGTCCACTTCTCAAGTTCCAAATGCAATCCACTCACTTGAAAAATTAAATCGTTGTTGGACAAGTGTCAAAGTTGTACCCTTTTCTCTTCCTGAAAAGTTCCTCATTCTTTTGGTCTCCTTAGAATAAAGCCTGGTTCATTCATCTCAAAGTGTTCTAATGTCAGACCTGGGCCGCAGGATTGCTGTTGCATTTTTCCACCTGGGTTCATTGCATTGCGTTTTATGAGCAATGTCCTCTCAGACGCTCACAGTACAGAGTGGCTGCAGGGATCGGACCCACTGATTTCAATCGCGCCCGAAGGTCGTCAGTCTTTCCTCAGGGTCTTCATTCGAGTCGATCCTGGCGGAGCTCGACCCTGAATTCTCTCGCTAAAGAGAAGCGGACCTTCTCTCGAAGGACCACTGTCTGAAGACAAGGGCACTCATAGCCAAGTGGCGATAGCCCTTGAAAGGCTGAAAGGAAAAAGGCCCACCCGAGTCGAAACACGACAAATGGAGCTGTTTTTTTCTGTTTCGCGAGAATTGGAGAGCGGGGAAGAGGGTCCTCCACCCTTCAGTCTTCACTTGAGTGGGAATTCTCATGGTGTTTGGTTCAAATCAGAGCCTTATAATTGGACAATTTCATTGTGAGAAACTTGATTTTTTTAGGCGTAGATAAGTGAGTGTACTGCACAGTGAAGAGGTGGACTTTAACCTTCCGTCAATGTGTAAGTGATTCATTTGAAATACAGGTAAACGGATTGAATGTCGACCTTGGAATGAAGAGATTAAGCGGTTCAATTTCAAGACTTTTTCCTTTTTTTCAAAATAAAAATAGACGGTGTTTGCACTCTTCAAAGACTTTACTTGAGATTAAAGAGAAAGGATAAGATGAGAGGCAATCATGCGTCATATCTTAGGACGGTTTACAAGTTATTCTGAATGCTTCATCTCGAAAATGGGCACAAAAACGTAAAACAAAACCTCCCTAAAAACGTTGCATTTTCAACAATTAATGGATTGCACTATAATTGTGTAGTCCATTTTCCTACGCTTTGGCAATCGCAATAATACAATGCAAAATGTGTTTTGAAATCAAGTGACGTCAAAATATCTTATGGCATGAATAAATATCCAAGATCGGTCCAAGTGTTTTGAATCGCATTTTCTGTTGCTTATGATAAGGTTCCCTTAAAAATTTGACTGTTTCAAATCAAAACCTCACTTCGAATATTGCGAAGGTGTTTGAGAAGATCATGAAGTTCAAACTTATTGAATTTCTTGAGGTCAATGATATCCTTCCTCCTAGCCAGCACGGGTTATGAGCACATTTTAGCACGGTTACCCAACTGATTGAGCATTTAGAGCAGGTCATTGCGGGACTTGAGGCATGAGTCAGTTAATGTTGTCTATCTTGATTTTGCCAAGGCCTTTGATACAGTAGATCATGGCCTTTTGTTGAATAGACTTCATGACATTGGGATCCAAGGCAAGGTTCTCAATTGGATAAGAAGCTTCATTCAGAATAGGAAGCAAATTGTTAAGGTCGAGGAATCCCTTAGTGTCATACATGATGTCAAGTCAGGTGTTCCCCAGGGCTCCATCTTAGGGCCCCTCTTCTTTATAATATTCGTTGCCCCGCTTCAAAAGCTTAGTATTACTGCCAGTCTCTCTTCGTATGCTGACGATACAAAGTTAGTTTCTGGTAGGAATGGCCAAGATTGCACTAGTCTTATCAAGGGCCTAGAAATAATCTATTCTTTGGTTAATCAAAGTAATATGGCCTTCGAGTCAACTCCTTTGAAAACTCCACTCGTCGGTAAAGCTTTTCAAATGTGTTGTTGGATATTTCGCACGTTTAAGTCCAGACTCTGTTCAAGTCGATTGTTCAGCCACATCTTGAATATGCTTCACTCATTTGGGCTCCAATGAGTTCATCAGGTTTACAAAAAGTCGAACAAGTCCAAAGATGTTTCACAAAGAGCATCTCAGGAATAAGAGAGCTCTCCCATTGGTAGAGACTAAACAAATTGGGACTGTACAGTGTTCATAAAACGTTCGAAAGGTATCTGATACCGTAGGTCTTCAAAAGCATCCATAAGGTTTGTCCCAATCCTCTTTGTCCCAACCCAGGATTTAGGGTCAATTATAGTGACTGCCGAGGCTTAATGTGCGTTTTGAGAGCACCTTCAAGCCCTCGGGAATCCAGGCTAGTTAAAACAATGAAGTCCACCACTCTTCTGGGCTCCGTCATTGTTCAATTTACTTCCCTCTAATATTCATAGGGAATACCTTCCCTAAAACAAAAACAAGCTTTTGCTCACCCAGAACCTGAGGAACTACATGCTCATGAATTTTTTTGATATATCAAGATGCTAACTCAAAGATTAAATGCCGACATTATCCAATCATGATCAAAGTGTTCCTGAAATAAATCTATCTATCTATCTTTTTAATACGTAGGCCTTGTTGATCCGGTTGCATCTCTCAAGTCAGGCTTGGACAAATTTTTAGATAGCACTCCTGATCAACCATATATTCAAGGGCTAGCTCGGTCTGCCAACTCAAATTCGTTGGTAGACCAAATATCATATAAAGATTGAAAGGTAATAAATAAACAAATTATAACCTTTCATTTTAATAGTACTGGGGATTACATTCCTTGCAGCGGTTAGAAAAGCCCGTAAAAAACAAATGAAAAAAAAACCAACCCCTTCAAAAAAGCTTCAAAAGCATGAAACAAATTACAAAGTCATAAAGAAGGCGAAAATTCGAATTCCCACTAATGAATATTTTGTCAAATCTAATATTAAAAAAAAAAATACTTCAGATCAGATTGAGCATCCCCAGTAGAAAAAGAAGCTAACTTGGTGGTCAAACCTGACCTTGGAAATGTTTGCTCTGTAGAATGAATCGTTCCACCTGTCTACGTACAACAAAACACGTGTTTTTTTGCACTTAACCTTGTCTAGGTTATAACAAGGTTCGTCCCCTTTGTCAAAAAGATTGCTGCTTTGTTGAGTCACGCTTCGATTCGTTTCTTTGTCCATCGCCAGAACTCCCATTTTCTCCGCTTCATCGATATGTGACGGCAATTTCCCTCCTTGATATGTCTCTGAAACGTTCATCAATTCTGTTGGAAAAGCTTCGGAGCCTAGATGGCTACTATTCGTGAGTGAAAATGAGCCGTAGTATTTGATGGCCTCCATTTCACACTCTGGAGGAGAGTCGTACTGCAATTTGAGATGTTTTACCTCTAAGTACAAGCAGCTTTGAGCTTGAAAAATCGACGCCCATGCATCCATTTCCGTTCCGAATGGTTTCAAGCACGAGCCATTTCCTTCTCCTTACACTCACACGTTTCCGTAGTACTACATAGTGTCTTCTTCTTTTTCTGGGCGTCCAGAGTATAATAAAAAGCAATACGAGTCCCATTGGGACAAAAGTGCTGACTTTTTTTGCGAATAAAAATACACTATTAAGCCACTAGGTGTTATGCAAAGTCTAGATAAAAGCGTAAACATTTCCCAAGGCCAGAATGGCCTTTGACAAGGAGCCTTCCAACTTCTATGTAGTCTGAGTTTGGACGTGCTGATAGGACTTGAAGAGTCTTGATTGACGCCCGATTTGACAGTTTGGCATAGACTTTTGGTCCTCCAATCTTCACCTCGACAGCTTAAGTAGAAAACCGTTCCATGTTTTGGAAGTAGCAATCATCGGGTACTATGACGAAAAAGTCAACCATTTTCTTTTATATTGAAGTCAAGGATTCTTCAAAGCCAGGCCAAATAAGAATTCCATATTTGATTGTTCGTTCCTCCAGATTTGCTCACTCTTTTCACAGCATTGGTCTATAAACCAAGAGTTTGTGTTAGTGCTTTAGTTAACGCTAAGTAATTACTTTGTCATTAGTTCTAGTTAAGCCAATTTTCGAACTAACTCATGGATGAAGAAGGGCAAGGTCGTTTTGGCTCTCGGTAAAAACACTACATCTAATCTTTGCTAAGCCAATGAATGACCTGGCATATTTCCAAACTACTTTTCTGATTTGGAGACATGATGATCAGTTTCAAATCAACCGAATGAGTTTTGTAGCACTTTAGGTAGAGTAATTTGAAATGTGCAGCATCGTTTAGTTTAGGTACTAATTGAATATTGTATGTTTAAATACTTGTTCCAAAAGATTTTCGAACGGTCATTAAGCTCTAAAGAGTACTCAGCAACTTTTGACTACACGTGTTCATTTTATGGCAACTAAAGCTAAAGTCTTTAGCTAAAGCAAGCCTGTTCCTCATGATTCTAGGGCTTCAAAAAGTGCTGACCCATATTGAAACTTTTTATACGTTCACCCAACAATAATAGAAACTACCATCCTTGGTCTATATTCTGAACCACTTTGGCAGGACTATGGACGGAGGCAAAAAAAATGAATCTCTTGAATAATTCATTTCGTTCAAAATTAGCACTCAAAATAATCCAAAGATCTGGCCACAAAAACGCATAGCCATATATACATATATATATATGTAATCATGATTACATAAAAAAAAATGAGTCAGCTACATAACCTTTTGATAGTATAACTTTGAAACAAACGTCTTAACAAGTAAATGTTGTAAGAGTGATTTGAATATAATGGCAACAATTTAAGGTTTTTATATCATGAGCATTTTTGAAAAGGCACGAACAGCTGGCCTATTTTGCCGAGATAACCGTCCGTACTTCCAATTTTCACAACTCCTTGGTTGGCCAGATGTGTTGCGCAACATTTATTTTCAGAATTATTTCAATTTTTACAAATCATTGAACCAGCTAGTATTCGTACTAAGAGCTTGCACTAAAAGTTGCGATGTGGGTCCCTGCTGGCAAATTGCAATTATTACAATGAAATTGGAGAACTCTACTCATGCACTTAAAACCAAATCATTGAGCACAGATTCTGAATATGTTTCACGTACGTTTCTTCAATCTTAGCACAAACGAGTATCCTTTGAAACCGATTATTTTCATATCAAATACAATGCCTAATAAATACGAACTTTTATCTTTTGTTCGAGTCGAGCTACGATTAAACATTTTGCAAATGTTGCTCCCTGCATCCGTAGAAAATCAACGTTTTGGTTGCCTCAATGCACTTGAGATAACTGAATGGACCAGGATGAACCAAAAGCCTATCATCAACTAATCATCTCTTGTCAGATATACCGCTTATACGTATGACATTGCCATACTAGTAAAAGGAAGAAAAAAATCTCCAAGTATTGAAAAAGTGCATGAAAACATCGACCATAAATCATAGAATGGGCTGAAAATCATCCTCAGCTTTGTCAGAAACCGGGAGGAGATGAGCACTTTCCACTTTGAGTCAAGATTGCAAATGCAACGGTACAGGAGTCACATGGATGCAACATCTTAGGGATCACAATCCAGATTGATTTCAAATTGACAAATTGACTGAGAACCCAGGTAAATAGAGGATTGAGAACGTTTGAGGAAACTGGGATCAAAACTAGGAGGAGCCATTAGTCTGCTTAAAGGTGAAATATCATCCTAGCAAAAGACCTGGAAGATTAGAGACCTCAAAAGGACTTGCAGAATGGACTTTGAGAACTTTAGTAATGAAAAGGGTGAGCGGGGTGATTCTAAAAGAATCATGGAAATCCATGAGCAAAGAGGACAACTTTCCCGGGTTATCCACAGACAAAAAGCCAAAGGTTACAAATCAAATCGTGACGAGCAATAGCACGCACCAATCAAGATGCGAGTGCTCTTTTTCAACCTGAGACCATTTTCTCTGGCCATTGCTAAAGATTGATTTTATCCTTTTAATTTGGGTCCAATTCGCATTCACGTTCATCCAAAAGATTGCAAAGCTTAATAACGTAGTAAATACAAAAACAGAGTATATTTTTCATGTCAAAGTCTGGATGCCTCAAGCATGTTCCAAGGCTAGCCTTTTTCTTTAGATTTTGCGTATCTCTTGTCTGCAAAAGATCATGGCTAAATTAATCATTTGATTGCCAGTATATTCATTTCCCAAGAGATCCTAAGTTTCTCCACAAATCTGATTGTTTTGGTTTCAAAAATTCGCAACCCAACTTGTTGCCTAACTTTGCTAATCAATTCTGTCGAAGTACGATAATCTGGAAGGCATCTTAAACTCTGTTAAAGTTCGCTGAGGTATCTGCCATTGGCATATTTTTTCATCTCAAAACCCCCTTCCTGTTATCCCTTTAAAGCATCTAAGCCCTGAAATTCCACGATAAGACCTATGCCGCGCCTCTACTGCAGTTTTTAAAAGTCGCAAGCTGTATCAAGGGCTTTTCGAATCCTAATCTTTTAAAAGTATCCAAATCCTCTTTACACCCACGCAAGAATATTTGAGTGGGTAAGAACTAAGGACATCCGATGCATTTGAACTATTTCCCAAAAATGAGCCAGCCGAAAGTGCAAATTGCATTGGGTCCACGCGAGTCTTGAATAGTATGAAATTGAAAGAGTTCCTCCAAATTGGATAGTGGCCACAAAAAGAGACAGCTTTCTCGAATAATACAGGAGGCGTTTAGTTCCACTTTCATGCCGTATTATAGAGAGGTTATCCACTTTTGCCAGACAGTCCGCAGAAAAAAAGCACTCGCCGAAATGGATGGAGCATGACTTTTAGTACTTATCCTCTTACGTCATTCGTTTATTCCGAGGTCTTGAAGAGCCCAGATTTTGTGCAACTCATGACTCGGTTAAGACTCATTTGGGAGGCTCTTTCACTGAGATTCGTGGAAGAAAAGAATAGGAGAAAAACCTGGAAAGCCATTCAGAGCTCATTTCAAGACCCTGTTCTTGGCTTTGGGTCATGCAACCAAAGTAGTAGCCAGCCACACATAAAGGGTGCCGCAAAAAAGGTCAAAATGTTCCACCGCAAACTTTGGTCTTGGATTGGGTGAAGGCCAGCGTGCCAAACAATAACATGGACCAATGAAAAAGGCAAGGGCATGGGAATATACGAAGAATAACACGGCATCTGGATCAAAAAAGAGCAAAACTTTACTTTTTCCCATTCCCAAAATTGTTTAAGGACCTTGGTTCCAAGTGTTTCCATATTGTTATAGGATATTCCAGCGGGTAGCCGAGGACATTTTGAGTGACTCCAATCAAAAAAGTTCAACATCAAAGTTACCAAACCGAAGGCTAGCTTGAGTTGGCCTTTGGGATCTTCGTCCCACATCTGTGGTGGTGAGCTCATGTCGCAATTCAACTATGGCCAAAAGGGGGTTCCTCCTTTACAGACTTGACCACTTGAGTCTGGCCTTCCAACGCGCAAGGAAAGGCCAGAACTGTAGATTTGATCATGGAAAAATAGATTCCGAAGCACTCGAGCGCTATGAAAATCGTATTTGCGAGGCAATCTGTGGAGGAACAAGCTCTGGAGAACGAAAAGTGGAAACGATGACGTCAAGAGATTGTGTTGGAACAGAGTGCATGGCGTAGTAGAAAAAAAGTTTATAGACCATATTTTGGCAACATTTTACAAAAATTTCGAAGATCCTCATTTGGATGTGGCATAATTGATTATCCAGGGGTCGGAAATCATGCTAAGTTGTTATGTTCAGGCCAGATTTGTTGTATCAGACCTATTATCCACGAGACAAATGGAACATGCTTGGTCCATGTTCGCAACAAGGTATTATTTTCCAGTCAAGTGTCACAAACGAGGTTAAATAGTTGCCAAATTGTTATCTTACTGAACTGTTGCCTTTTTGTGCCTCTTTATTTTGATCTGATTTAATTTTCATTTCTGAGACGCAAAACAAGCAAAGACTAATGAACAAAAACAACAAAAGGGAATGCCTGTTGGGGTAGTTCACTAAAAACACATTGTAGTAAAACGTCAGTTTTCACTTTCTTATCCATGGTTTAGGTTAGGGCAAGCAAATGAAGTTGCGGAATTCGGTCCATCCTCAAGACGGACTCATAAAGTTAGGTGGTAAAATATTTCTCATTACAGCCACCATTTTGTAGAACATGAGAAGTTATTCTCTTCCGCATTGGACGGGTTCCAGCAACTAATACATCAGGCAAGAAATCTGCACTATCTTCACTGGAAAGAAAGGCCCATGAGATGGTTGATGAAAATGAATTTCCACAAGGAAAGGCCGGAAAAGCCTGTACTTTCTAAGAGATACTGGCCTTAAGTGATCGATCAAGTTGTTATCAAGAACAAAGGACTCCATCTACGTACGGATCTCAGAAATGAAAACATTTAACATCAAACGTTCATAATAGTACGGAAATAATTTCGTTTTGTTGGTCTTGAGATATAAATGAAATTGCAACAGATATCCTTTTATCCTTGCACAAATCAGGATGACTAGCAAACACGTGGTTAATCCTCATTTGATTCGAATTGGCTGAGCCCTTTTTTTCTGGAAATGCATTAGAGCTCAATTGCACAATTTTAACCCTTAATGTGACATTTCATATTTTTGATACACGGTTTTAGATTCAGTACTCTATGATCTCATTACCTTTTTCTTTCCATGTCACAAGCTCGGCGGCCTTCATACCATGATCAAAAAAGGTCGCTAACATACGGTCTTCTAACAGGCAATAGTGAATGGCGTGTTCGAACGAAATGGTTAAATGTGTTTTTCCATCAGCACGCAAATCTGATACAAAGTGTGGCTTTGTCGCTGAGAAAAGGCCTTTCTTTCAATTTTGGGCTTAGCGGCAGGAAACGAAAATGAATAACGATTATGCGTCATTCTAACATGCTTTGGTAAGCCTTCCACACGAGAGCAAACTTCCTGGGGGTCTTGAGGTGGAAATCAATTTCCATTCATGAATACAACAACATATCGTGCCCTTATTATCGTCACAAACGAGCATCTTGGTTTAATCACGTGGGTTGGATATCAAGGTTTCTCACACAAAACCCAAAAGGGTCAAATGAAAATTTCATCCACTGACCAGTATTGACATTATGTTATCATAAAAAACATTGGAGTTAAAACCTAAAAAAATAACATGAATAGATTTAGATTACGGTTCAAAGGATATTTTTTGGCGAAATGAATTATGACATTTAAGTCATTGAAAGTATGGGGGACTGTCCAAAGTATAGTGGAATGTTAAAGAACTCTGCTGGTTTGGTTGAAGTTCGTTTTCTACGGTTTTGGCAGAAAGAATCCAAATATTTGATTTTTTGTTTTTCCTCTGAAATATGCAGCAGGTTTAGATTTTCAGTCGCTTAACAAAAACTAACAGACAAAAGGCATGATTTGCCATTCCCTTTTAATCCTAAGCATTTCATTGTTTTACAACTTCTTGTTTTACAAATAGTAAAACGCCTTTCATGACAGGTTCATGATGGTTTCTTGGATTTTGATGACTTCAAGATACAGTATGTTGCTTGCATTTTTATGACGCTCATTCCTTATATGCAACAAGTGCACTTCGGTAATGGAAATAACATCTCTATGATGAAAGAAAGGCTCTAAGTAGTAAGTTGGTTGTTCAGTGACAAATTATGTGCTTCAGCAGCACAAATTGACCTTTGACTTTCAAATAGCACTGTTTCGAAAAGGAATTTCCATGATGATTGAACCCATTTAGATACTAAGTATTGTTAACTCCTTTTTTTTAAAGATTGCTAGATTACTAGGTGTATACACGTTCTTTCATCACGGCTATTGGATTCAGTTTCGTTCAAGCTGATCGGTTCACTTTGGTATTCAGTAAATTAAAAGCTTCCAGCAAAAGGTCACGTTCGCAAAGTTTTCTAAGATCTCGAAAAAATGAAGGTTATAAAGTTAAGGCCATTATAGGTAAACAATAGCGCAGACTTGTCTGACCCATTCCAATAGGCAAGTTCATTTGGTTCTACATACTTTGATTCAATTGTTCTATTTACATTCATGAAAATTCCAAACTTCAGGTCTAACTTCAGCCTAAAGCTATGCGACAAATTACATTTAAATGTCAGTTTATCATTCCAGAATTTCAAGTTTTTGTACCTTGTTTATACTTTTCCTGTTTGATAACCAGAGGTGAATGAACCCTAAGAATAATCGCTCCCACTCAAACTAATTGATGATTCCTTGACATGATCACCGATTTGACAATTGTATTGAATCATGGCCTTTTCAAACAACCTTTAAATGTAATGGAGGCCTTATTTCATTTCCAGAAGGAAGAACGGGATGTCATTAGTCCCTAATCAAATTGAAGGTTGCCCATAGTTAACAATCTTGCACAAAGTAAAAGGCAAGACCTTTTGGATGTTCTTAAAGCTTCCGTTTACTCTGAACTGATTGACTTGATATACGTCTCTCCATGATTTTCATTCATGCTGAAGATTGACAAAATTATCGTAAATTTGGATCTATAAATGGATCTGTAAATATTTGGATTCTTTCTGCCAAAACCGTAGAAAATGAACTTCAACCAAACCAGCAGAGTTCTTTAACATTCTACTATACTTTGGACAGTACCCCATACTTTGAATGATTTAAATGTCATAATTCTTTTCGCCATTATGTTATCATAAAAAACATTGGAGTTAAAACCTAAAAAAAATAACGCGAATAGATTTAGATTACGGTTCAAGGGATATTTTTTGGCGAAATTTTACGTGCAAAGCCAAAATTGCATCATCAAATGATTCCACGAGGAGGAGACACAGTATGTCCATTATTTTGGCATAAAACTCAATTTCTATTTGAGGAAAATAAAAGACGTATAATTAGGTCTTAAATGGAAAAATCGACATCACCTGGAAACAGACCTTATAATATCATTTGACTTGGACTTGTCAACCATTGATTGTGTACCAAAGAGTGTTAAAAAATGTTGATATGTTGTTGGACTCATCAGACAAAAAATCCATACATGACGAGCCAAAAATGCTGCAATTCAACGACAAACCTCAAACTAATCGATCAATGACTTAAATTAGTTTTTCCCGCAATATTGTTTGAACTATTATTGTCAGAGACAGGAGGAAAGTTTATGACGCCACAATAATTCTCCCACATTTCCCTACATTAAGAACTTCTAGAAATATGGACCGCGAACGAGATTCCCGACAAATCGGCCTGATCTTGGTCACAACAACTCTGAGCTAGTTTTCAAATTAAGGTAATAAAAAAAGGTACGTGGATCTCTTCAGTTAAAGGCAGGTCATTTTTATAGCACTTACTTGTAAAGTCTTTCGTTAAAAAGTTATGTGGTCAAAAGATTATGCAGGTGAACAAGAGCAGAAAATTTGAATTTTATGCTATGCTTATCACGGTTCCAGGACAACTCGACCCAGCAGACAACTCGACCCAGGACGATTCGACCCAACGGACAACTCGTTGGTACGCTCTGGTAGTCGCAAAAGTAGCTGATACTCACTGAAGGTTGCCTTTGGTTGTTTGCCCATATATTTCTTTCAAGTATGATATTTCTATTGCTTTCATATTTTGTCCTCGAATGCCGAATGAAGCCTCTGCCGCTAATATCTGGCCACCCTGTATGAGCATACTTGATCCTTTTTTAACGGCAAGCCATTATCAAAAGGAACAAGGCTGTGAGGTGATTGAAAATACAGCCGATGACGTAACTCATTTTAGGGCCCAAGTGTAACTAAAATAACCAAATCGGTCGAACCGTCATTAGCAAATAGTCAAGTGTTGGTCTTGGGGCACATGTTGCCAGAAAAATTCGTTTTCTAGTCATTTAAACGTTAAATGCCGGTTGATTATAGAAGCTTTTTCCCACATGTCCGGATCAATCATGTCGTAGTGCCAACCACTATTCAACGACTGCATGAACCAATCATATTGTGATGGCTTACGGTCAGCTTCCAAGTCAATTGGGCAGACTGACAGGTCTCATTTAAGAAAAGCACTTTGGTCTTCTCCAAATAGACACGATGAAGGAAAACTCGACAACCCCAACGTTTGAACTGTCTTGGCACTCACACTAATTTTTAAAAAAATGGTCTATACAAAAGCTTATTGATGCATGTGCTTGTGTATCTAAGAGCTTCAATAAATGGTTATAACTACAGTTCTTGGCCTAGTCGGCATAAAAAGGGAAGCCTGTGGAACGTTTCCGGCCAGCAATGTGATTGTTGTTGATCTTTTATAAACAAAATCCATCTCTTTCAACTATCATGCGACCAAGCCAAAATAATATCAAGAACGGACAAAGTTCATACGAATTGTGCGCCTCCACAAAAAGTTTCGAAGGACCATGAGAACTTCAAAGTTTAAGAATATTGCATATTTGTGTCGTGTCTGTTGGACGAAATATGACAGGCTGGCAATTCTTTAAATGATACCGAAATTCAACTAAACGGAACTCTTTGATCCAGAAAGTGCGGATCAAATCTCTTTCTTTCTATGGTCGGATCCATAGTTTGCATCCTTGAAAATATTTTAGAGCAGAGGCCTTGTACAATTGAAAGCATACTACGAGTATAAATGCAAAACACTGCTTGCGACTAAGATACATACTTCAGGAGAAAAATCCCACAACGTGCGCAGGTCGGAGTAACAAGTGTGGTTTAAGTGAGGAGGCAAGATGAACCATCAATTTGACGCACACATATTTCATTTGCCTTCTAGGTGTGATGTGTCCTCGGATTCATGGTGCAAATTTCACCCAATATCCATATCTGAGTAATGCTCAAGTGTGTGGGTGTTGACATTGGTCAAGATGGTTTCCAGAACTTATGAGAGTGCTCAAGTCCAGTAAAAGACATTTAGTGACATGTATTCGACCAGCGTGACCATCTTCAATTTCACAGAACTACCGCTATTGCCCAGTGATAACGGATCGCTGGATTATGGAGCAGACTCTGGACAAAAGGATCAATCCAATCCTGTTTGGGGTATGCCCATGTTCGAAAACAATGCCTTGGCCAATCTCAGTGATGCGGAATACCTGGCTATGGTAAGTGCTAATGATAATTATTAAGTGTTTAAACTGGAAAAAAGCGGACAACCGCCAATTCATGAACGTTTTTTATTTTAATATCACGAGTTCAGATTTCGAACCAACACGTTCTGAGTCACCAAAAGTATAATGGAAAGTATTTCAATCAATAACCATTTGCAATTTGTAATCAGGGTGGTACAAATTCATTTACTTTTACCAAAGATTTGTGCTGACAAGCTGACTTTTACTACTTTCTTATATCTTTTAATAGATTTTCAGACATTTTTACGGCAGAAAGATAAGAAAAAAAGGACTTTTCATATGTTTGGAGTCCTTTGTCAATCCTGAAAGAAGTGAAAACATTGACAGAAATTGAGATGAATAAAAAGTTGAGCGTCCTTGGAACGTCAAGAAAAATTGAGAAAAAGTCTTGTCCAATCTTATTGCTGAGCACTTGACTTTTTGTTGATGGAGTCGCTAGTAAGATTGAATTATCAAGACCTGAAAGGCCCTAAAGGCCACAGGTGAGTGCCTCTTCCGGCTTCCTTTTCAGACTTCGTTGAGTACAAATTTCGACCGAGTCGGGACATAAATTTAGTTCCAGTAGATTTACGAGCTTCGCTTCGCCGAAAACGAGCTCGGAAAGTATATTGTTGGATGTCCCCAAAGTCTTCAAAGCCAATTGCTCGAGTTCAACCACTTTTGTAGGTTCGAATAGAGGTTCAAGGAAGGCTAATGGATATGCCAGGATCAGAGGGTCACAAATCACGGAGATGGTTTTTAATGAAGTGAATCCGGGCTCTTTTATTACAAACCGTGATTTATTTGTACCATGCTGTTTAAGCGCGAATCGAGCCATAAGATCCCATTGCGTTTTTCACTTGGTTAGATTTCCCGAGACTTGGTTTTATGGGAGAAATTTTGATTTCTATTGGCATAACCAAAAATATCACATAAAGCGAACTCTGTACAAATCGATTGTTCCGCCACATTTTGAATTTACTTCGCCCATTTGGGGTTTACCATAGTTCAGCAAGTTTGCTAAAGGTCGGACAGGTTCGACCTGAATATGTTGACATTACTTAATTGTTTTAAGTTAGACTTGGACCACCTTCTGACCAAAAATCTGATTCATCTTGCATTCAAAGGCTAGCCACACCTGACTAAGTGTTTCGATTCCTTCCTGTACTTCCAAGGAAGGAAACCCAAACCTCATGAAGAACTTAACTGGAATTTGTGTCATACAATAGCACTCATAATATTATGTGTCATATAATAGCACACATGTACCTTTTGTCTTAAGTTTGGTTGCCTTCCTTTATGATCCTTCCGTATCACTCGCCCTAAATCTCCCAAAAATGTGTTGCTCGGGCTCATCCATTTTTACCTGGTTCCAACGACGCAAACCTTTTCCCTTGAGTAGGCCTGGCCTATTTTTCCTCTTTATGATGATGAGTCTTCATTGTCTAATTCCAGGTTCTGGGTCCCAAGAATGTGGGTCTTCCCCTCCTAATCCCGATCACCATCATCTACGTGCTCATCTTCATTTCGGGTGTGATTGGCAACGTGGCCGTGTGTTTGGTGATCATCAAAAACAAGTCCATGCACACTGCCACCAACTACTACCTCTTCTCGTTGGCCATCTCTGATCTGATGATATTGGTCTTAGGTAAGGAATACCTACACTCACGTTTTGGTGCGGGGAGGAAGGGACGTCTTCATTCAAGAGGATATCGAATTAAATATGGCAATTTCCAGTGCTTGGAATGATCGGATAGACTGCTCAGTATAAGATAGCCTACGTATATTTATGTAGCTCACATACATTGACGGGAACGGTATTTTTCTTGTGCTACAAGAATTCAAGGTCTTGAAAGGTGATCTTTGAAAGCAATGGAATGGAAAGAAAGAAGGTCGAAGCTTCTGATCATTCTTACATTGAATGGCTCAAATCCATCATCCGATTCGTTGGCAGTTTAGTAATTGATATCAGTATAAGGGTGGATGAAATATTTTCTATTCTTGATAAATAGGCTTATACAAACGTGGAAAATTGGAGAGGGCATTCCTGCATTAACCTTTTAAAAGAAGTAATAAGTTGAATAAGTGTTTCGGCTGTGTATTGAATGGGTCGACTCGAAAAAGTCAAGTCGGAAAAAAACTCCAGCCGAGGATTTCCAAAAAGCAACTATTCCAATTAGCAAATTCAGTTAAATTCTAATAGCCTCACCCTCACTTTTAAAGGTACTATTTTCTGGTAGATAAAGACAGTTGTTTGAGCCCAAAAATGGTGAGTATGAATCTGATAAAATGAAAAAAAACTCGCAATTGAGCCCAAAACTGGCAAACTAGTTGGTAATTTGGCAAAAAGGAAATGTCAAATGGAACCAAATGGAAATTGGAAGGTAGAACAAAAATTTGAATTGGCGGGTTATGATCAACATCGAAGGCGGCCTTCTCAATATTCCATTTCTTTTTTTTCACAGACAGGATAGTTCCGTAATAAAAAAGTCGGTGAGGAGAATCGAACCTTGAACCTCGCTCTTATGAGGAAACTGAGCTGATCAATATGCTACATACCTCTCCTGCTCTAACATTGCACTCACTTATTTTGCATTTTTTAGCGAAAAATACCAAATGATGGAATTATTGGCAAATTCGCCTTTTAAGCTTGCAAGAAGTAAAAATATTTTTTTTGGCTAGTCACGAGCACTCTTTGCTGCTCATATTTCTGCTTTCCATGATATCCAAACCTAAAGATGTTTTTGATTGAGGAAAATACTCCTAGAATATGTAGTTCAAATTTAACTAGCAAGGTTTTCGAATTGGGGAAAAACACTTTAAGAGACCAACCTGGCCTATATTGCAGAGGTTTATAAAAACATATCTAAAGCAGGAGAAATCCAGTTTTCCGAACAAAGGCGAAAAGCCCTTTGAAGATGAGGTCTCTCTCTTTTTATCTGGAACGTTTCTCAAGATTGAATGAAACCTCACCAATCCCATCAACGGGTCCAGAAGCGAAGACTACAGAGAGAGAGAGAAAAATCTCACGCTCACTTGCATGCATTGAGGGTTTGTCATGTGCAGTATTGGCGAAGCACTGAATTATTCATGGACCCGAAAATGTATCTTGAAAATGGACAAAGGCCAATTTCGATTGGATTATAGCCGTTGGAGTTTCGACGCTAAGTCTTGTACAAAGCCTGGGATTATCTGACTCGAAGGAACTCATCAGAAAACTGTCTGTCTGTTTGTTTGCTTGTGTGCAACATATAGCTGCTGGAGTCCTCTGATTGTATTAGAGACCCACCTGTGAGGGATCTTTTTCAAATGCCAAGAACACAAATGAAACGTGCATTTTCGTACAGTATGTTCGATAAACCAGAGGGTAGCCGCCATGACAACTTAGAACTAAAAAATATATGGCTGAGTATTGGTATTTTCTAATATTACTTTTCTGTTAAGATATGCAGGGGAGACAACAAAGGTGACCGATTTGGAAGTCTGCCTGACTTGTGTTTCCATATCTGCCGAAAAACTGCGTCAATAGTCAGAACAAAAAAAAGACGGAAGTGGTTCTCGGTCTGGCAATCTAAAAGTACTTATTTGGGCATGAGTTTTTTTAATGCGTTTAAAATTGTCCAAGACATGCCATGCTTTCTTTACTCAGACATAAAAAGAAGGATCTTCTGATTGGAACATGCCCTTTGCGTGTACGCTATAAGATGGCTCATAGCCTATCAATTACCTTTAATATTTGTAAATGGTTAAATTATGTAACTAATCTATTGGTTTAGGACATCCAGCTAGAATAATCTACTTCGCAAAAGTAGCCATGAAATCAATAACAAAATTCTTCACATGGACATTTTGCTCGTACGTCCTTTGATCTTCGGAGCCTCATCGTCCAGTCAGGACTCGCTGGTTAATAAGAGAGACAGACCCATTTGAATTCCAACTTCTCTTGGACCATCGCATATCCAAATGCTCCCTCAAGGCTATTCAATATCGGGTAGTGCAATTCTTTCGAGCTCAAAACAGTTAGCAAGAGCGGCTCTCATGGGTGAGATGCAAGGCAGAAATTGCGACATTTCTCGAGTCATGAGTTCAAGGGGCCGAGACGATTTCGCATTCACCCAAGTGTGTTGGAACATGTTCCCAAGTTGGCACCACGACTGAATATTTTATTGTGCGGACCCTGGTTGTTAGGAGCCATCATTGATTGGTTTATGGTCCACTAAACAAGAAAAGGCTTCTCTTGGGGACCTTGAGAGGTTGATGACGGTTGAGGCCTTGACTTATATTTATAAAATATATAGTTACGGATCTGTTGAGTCTGCAAACATTAAACCAAGGTACATAATTGACCATGATTCTTTTGCAGGTAAGCCCTAAGCAACTTCTTTTTATATAACACAGAACTAAAGGTGAGAATTAAGATTTCTTTGATGATGCATCAAAGCCTCACAAAGGATCTTCAATAACGCATAACAAAATGGCGCAAATATCTTTCATATATCATCATCAAATTTACCATGTATTATGATATACTAATGCGGAAGGGGAGAGTATCCAAACTCGATGAAACTAGTTTGGTTAATGTTTCATGCAGTATAATGCAAATTAGATTCCAGCGTATTATGCCATGTATCCAATAAAATAACCATGCTAAGTATGTGAAAAGCGATAAAGATCAAATTTGGCGCTCTGATTTTGGAATAGAGACAAGCATCACGATTAGCGAACGCTGTGATCCAACTAAGTTGGATTCTTGGATGCAGTCGTCTTGTCTCCTCTTGTCTCACCTATCTCATCACCTTGGTCAAAAAGCCTTTTTCAGTTTTGAGAGAAATTCTCGAATCCATCTTGGCAGTTTTCTACCTCTCAAAATCAGAAGAGGTGCGGTTGTTCTTATTTCTTTAATAAATCATTGCTTAGACCAAACGCTTATATTCCTAAAAGTGCTCATGATTTGTTTGAAGATTTCTGTCAACCTTTAATAAGGCTTTCAAAACATTGTGTAAGTCGTTTCATTAGCGTTTTGGTGTAGATTAGAGAGCGTACTATCATCCTGGCTAAATTTCACAATGTTTGTTGCAAATTTAGTGTTGGGCTTGGCGGAAGTTTCAATCACTTCTCAGCCCTAATTGCTAGTCAACCAACAGTAAACACCCACTAGGTAAGTATAGAGATATATGTTTACTTTGCGAAAATAGGAGGGAGTAATGCCATCTAAAGATTTAAACTGTCCGATGGATTGACGATTGCGTAGATTGCAAAAATTGCAAAAATTGCAAGTGCATTTTTGAATTCCACTCCCTTTTGAAACGAATTGAAAGGAAACCCGTCTTTAGACTAAGTTGCATGTTTAGAGTCACATCTGGATTGACTTCATGGGAAAAGTATTGACCTTCAGGGTGCCAAAAAATTGTTTGAAAAAGTAGTAGAAGAAACATTCTCAATTCATGTATTTGCATTATATATCTATTGAACATATGTTTCAATACTTCATAGGAAGAGTTAATGTTTGTCAATGGTTCTTCTTTTGACTTTCTTATTTGTTCTGATTACAGAATGCTTCAATGTATCCCTGCATTTTTCATGCCTTTACATCTCTCAGATGTAATCATTCTCCTACATTCTTCTAATATAAAAGAAATGGTCGGAAATAACCAAAAATGCATTCCAGAAGCCAACCCTGAGGCATATTGCCTTGCACATTTTTCATTGCTGGGTGCTAGGGCCGGAGGGGTTAACCCACAGACCATATAATGGCTAGACCTTGCATAGCGCGAGAATAAATGGGAACACTTATTTTTTTAAAATATATTTTGGTGCTTAGTGGCTCATGTGTTTTCATTTGCAAGCCTAGCCGGATTTTGAGTCAATTTGCCACTGGCTGCGTTCGTAGAAGACCCGGCGATTGTAGTTCGTTACTTTTGAGCGAACGGTCACCCCTATCTTTTTTAAGCCACAGAACTGCTGACGCAAAGTCCATTTTCTCTGCATTATGGTCCGGCCAATACAAGATCTAGTCATTATATGATCTGTGGGTTAACCTTGTCCGGATAACGAAGCTGGCCATCTCACCGTCAAATTTTTGCTACAGTCAGTGTCGTGTCCGGTATCAGATTGGCTCTCAGTCTATGGGTGGGATTAGCGTGTAATAGTTTCCTTTGGAGAAAAGGTCAGGAAGGAGAATAGAACCGGAGACCTCTTTTGCTTTGGGAAATTGCGCTAACCTCTATTCCACAGCTCCTCCCGATAGTAGTATATATATTTGTAGCCTTTAATTTGATTGATAATACGTTCTCTCGCATCTGAATTATTCATGTTTCTGTATGAATGACTCAAGTACTGATTTAAGAAGTCTTTGCCAAAGTAAAACCCCAAGTTCTGCTTTTTTCCAATTGATCCGTCTGATCCGAGTTTTGTTTCTGTCACGAGCCGTTTTGAAGTGCTCCTATTCTCCCCCCATTGGTATTCCCTCTGAAGAGAGAACTTGAGGATCTTGCAAATGAATCAATTCAATTTTCGGAGAGAAATGCCTTGAGGCGACCGTCGGTACCATTCTTGTGAAAATTAATGACTTGCTTGACGTTCAAAGGCTGGCTAAGCTCAAAATATAGGGGCCCTCATGTCAGTTCCAGCCCATCTGTCAAAACTTGGGATGAATTGAAAGAGATTTGCTCAAAAATTTTTCGTTGCCCATTGATCTAGTATCAATGTCTTTTGGCACGATTTCAACTTTTTTTTGAAGCAAATCCAGGGATTCGCCGTTATCTCAATGTCGGGGGACCGCAGGTAGTCATGGCCGATTGGAGATACTTTGAGCAGCTTTTGATTCGATGACTATTTCTGATAATTTAAACTTGCCTCTAAAAAGCAAATCGAAATTCATCCAGAAATCTTCCTTGAAATGAGAAAGTTAGCGATTACAACAATGGATTTTGTTGATTGTAGTCACGATAATGGGGGAGATCATTGATTAGATGGACAGAAAAAATGGTCGTTTTTTTTTTTTAATTTTTTTCACAGTCCATGTCAAAACGTTTTAGAGAGATGCAGAGGATTACGCAACAATCAGTCAAAAGCAAATTTGTCAATAGCTTTGGTGGGCTTTAAATACGAGCTGACAGTTAAAAAACTAGCCGATTTCACAGTTTTCACAAAGGTGTCGAAAGGAAATTTACTAATTATGATATCAGCTAATGGACTGAGAATAGCATTTCAACAAAATTGTTTGTGTATGATATTAATTGCACTTAAAATTTGCTCAATCGAAAATTGAAAATTGAAAATGAAAATTGGAATCGAATTCCAAGTGTAAGAACCAAACCATTGAGCCGAATAAAGATAGATTTTGACTGAGATTAGATATGCTCTGCCCTTAAACTACCAATAAGGCTCCACATCCAAAAACCTATTGGCAGATACTAGAAATATTTAAAACCATTTGAGGTTCTTATACCCTTTATACCCTTATCTCACTTTTAGTATTTCGGTCAATTTTTTCTCAGATTATTAGTCACGGCTCAAAAGCAACACAGTTCTTCGGATTTTTCCTTATCGTATAAGTTCAAAAAAAAGCACAGAAATGAGTGGAAAAATGAAGCGAAAGCACTTGATATCTTTACACAGCTCTAAATAGTACTTAGTTTGGGGAAAAATTGTAATCTGAAAAACATGCCTTTTGAGAGGAATGGTATCACATTTCTGAAAAATCTTTGTCACTTATAACGAGGTTTAAAATAACTCTTTGCATGACAATTTGAAAGTATTCTTCTTTTCAAATATTGGTGCTTTTTAAAAACATATGAAATTGGTAACACTTAGACTTTGTAAATCCGTTTCTTGTCTTGTGCTTTTTCACCACCCCCATTCGTAAAGTTTAGATTTTGCAAGGTGAGTCAAATCAACATCGAAAGAATGGTTGCCTATATGATAATGATTACCATTCCAGAGAAAAGCACATTTATTACTGGATCTTCTGGTCGACTGAAAAACCAGTAACGTTAGTTAAGGGACCAACTCTGGAAATTGGGAAAGAATTGGCTCTGATCAATTTTCACAAGTCAAAAACTTTCCTAATATCTTTCATTATTTAGTGAAGCTTTGAGTCAAGGGGCTTCTGTCACTTTTGTAACTCTTATTCTCCATGGACGCAAGAAATACTGACAGCAGATTCCAGCTCCCTATCTTCTATGTACAACTTCTCCAGTGTATTTTGAAGCTTGATTATGAGAGCCTTAGGTCTCAATGGAACAATATACATTCCACGACGGACCAGTCACTCCCCATCTAGACTTTGTTTGGGAGAGCGTTGAAAAATGTTGGTGCAGTCTAAGGCTGTTACCCGGAGGTGCCATTCATGGATTTGACGAAGACAGCTGAGAAGGAAGAGGGCTTGCCCAAGTCCTGAGAAGCTGGAGAGTTCAAATCCAGGGTGGCTACAAGAGGTGAACTAGACCAAGACTAGCAACATTTGTCAATGAATGAGTAACCAAAGTCAACTTGGGGAAATCTCGGTCGATCACTGAGGTTATTTGCCTAAAAGGATAGAAAGACCTATTAGGGGAGTGTTGCGTCTTCAGCACCAGTATCATGGATTATTAGTTGTAATGACTGGCTTTATAATCTAGTATTTGCATATTTGAGTCATCTTTTCATGCTGTCTTAGCCAGTTGCCGTCAATCCTTTCCAAAAGTTTGAAAATGATCAAGCTGTGCTTTTTGGAAAGTTGGATTTTTTTATACAGTTTGCGTTACTTTGCTAGGCATTGTAAAGACAAAATACACCTTTAATGGGGTTTCTTTTCCGTTAAGGTAATGAAAAGATTTTCTTGACTAGCTAATCAAAATTACCAAGAAATTTGAAAATCCAGTTTCCGACAAAATATATGTATCAGTATCAAGAGCTTGAACGCTTTGCGTTTTCCCATTTAGCAGTGGTCAAAAGAGGCTAGTCTGTCTGAAGGATCTTCAAACAGTAAGAATAGACTCCATGTCTTGCGCTACTACCAAGACAATAACAAATCTTAATTGGCTTTTTCTTCGTCAATGAAAGCCCTGATCATACAGAAATTTGGCATGTGAGTTCCTTCAACTAATTCAGTGTCTCGATTGACATCCGAAGTAATAAAAATGCTCAACCGAACGCCGGAGTAGAAGTGTCTCCGTATATAACTTTCTTCCTTTTATCTAATGAATCACATTTTTGAACCGGAGGCAAGCTTTAAGAAGCTCGCACTTCTCAAATATTTCCCCCCACCTTCACGTCAACATTTTGGCCAATTCTTTAGTCCAACTTCTTTGGATTAAGAAGATTAGAGTGGCAGTCAGAAGTTTGAAACTCGAAAGCTAATAACGAAATAAGTTGCGGACGTTGTTGCCAAGGCAAGTCCGAAATCTATTGAAACGCTTTTGACTCAACGGACAAGATCTTATCGCATTTGGACAACTTTCTGGAACGCTCAGTACGGCCCCCATTCCCGTAGAAATTCCAAAATGTATATTCAAGCATGTCATCACTCAAAGCTCTTTCAACTTGGAACGCTTTCAAAGAGATTCCTCGAATGACGAGGCCCTCATTGAGTTATGCTAGATCCCGCATATTTTTCGACGTTAGGAAGGATCAGCACATACCCATTCTTCGAATGAAATGAAATCACCACACTCGTAATCACTTTAATATTTCGGGAAATAAATGCGACATCTGTGATCGCCACAACGTTACGCTATTCATTTCGTAGCTATTCATAATCATTCAACCTTCATTAAAAAAGCAGTAGTAGAAGAATCTGCAACACCTATCATAAAATGCCAACTAATTATGACGATTAGCCGCCTTATTTGAAAACCACTAATCTATTCATCACAAACAAAGAATCCGATTGGTTCTTTGTAACCTTGCTTTTAAGTATGCCTGAACAGCCAATTTTAGGCCCTTTAGGCAAGGTTCTGTTATAGTAATCCAATTATTTAAGGATATTCAATCAGATGCAAACAATGAGTTTGAATATTTCTGTACGGCAAGCTTGTGCTTGCACTGGCTGCGTAATCTAGGTGAAAAGTTCTTGAAATGCGTGCCTCTAAGGTTTAATTTGGCCTCGGCTTTGCGGTCACTTGGCCTTGAAAAAAATGGCTTTCTCCAGTAATCGGACAAACTAAGACAATTTTATTCTATATAACCTTCATTGAGAGTTCTGTTGTAGGCACTTATTGCACAAAATGAAGCTTTCTAAAGGAACTGACCAACCACTTCCAAAGTATACGAAAACTTCTTGACCACAACCAACGGAGAATTTGAGCATTCAAAAGCTTGCTCTCTGTGGAGGCCTTCACAGGAGATAATCGCAGTGTACCCATTTGTCCAATCAAGTACATGAAGAGTATGTATTTACAACTTCTTATTCATGAATAAGACTCGACTGATCACTTTAGGCATCTCTCTGGTTTGCTCCGCTCATTCATCTTCGTTACATCAGAGCAATCCGCCAAGCTGATCCCCGCGAACAGTTCGGGCCCTTGAGATTTGAGGAACTGAGTTCATTCTTCTTCTCAAAGTTAGGCCCACAAAAACAACAGGAGCTTCTTAGCCCTTCAATCTTCCGTGACAGGGTCGCTGAGAAAGAGAGAATAACGTAATTCAATAAGGGTCTTGAGGCTTCTATTTGGCCGAGTCAGAGCACGGGTTCCACTTCATTTCATTAATGATCATGCCGTGCGTGTTCCACCAAAGTCCATGCCATCAACACCCCAAGGCTTGGACACGCGGCTGCCCTGACTTCATTTCTCACTACCCATCCTGAAGTAGGTAGTTGAGTAGTTATTGCCATTGCCTTTGGAAGTGTTGCTTTCGTTAGGCGGAAAGTTCCACACAACGCAAACTTTTCCGACTTACCAGTGGTTTTAACGAAGTTCCTTGCTTCTGCCGTACGTGGTTCACGTGGTGGGCTTCACCCTAAAAATATGGCTAACCTCATTTTGCTACTGCTACTACTGCCTTCCAATTGTTCCCCGGACTCCACCCAATCCACTTGGGAAAAAAAGCAATCTCGTCAGGTGCAGTCTAAACCCAATGAGAAAGCAATCTTGGCATCATAAATCATAACTTTTGTTCTCTGATACACTTAGCATCAAAAATGATGAGATACTCAAGTCACACGGACAGAAATTTCTTTTCCATTGCAATCCTCCCCCACAACGCATTTTTGCGCCAGACCAAATCAAGAGGACTATTGTTTTTCCTTAAGCAAGAAGAATGAAGTCCCTCGAATCGGGGAAGTTGAGGGCCATGCAATTTCATGCCGAAAAGGCAACTTACGCGTACTAACACAATATCAGCCTCCAAATGCACAATCTTGCAATCTTATCAATCTTTTCTCCCATTATTGTTGGGTATTTTAGAAAGCGATTGAAACCGTCTGACTTGGTTCGCCCAGTCAGAAATAAGAAATGGAATAAGAAAAATTAATTGCCCTTTACGTGAACGCATAGACACCCTAAGCTTGGAGGTAAAGCCCACGTCATTACTGCAGAAGAATATAGATCTCGATTCCCAATCCCAATTTCCTTCCAACAATAATGGTTCGATTGTCACCTCTCCTGAGTCTCTATCTGGTTCTGCTCGCACCCGTATTTGGTTTGGATAACAATGTCCTGGCATTGAAGCAGCTCAAACGGGAGATGGAAACCACAAAGGAGGGTATTCTCGACCTGGTTCACTTTGCCGAGGACATCGGGCCGTTCCTCAAACTGCTCGTGAAGGTGAGGGGAGCAGATTCGAAACATAAAGCATTTGCTACTCTAGGCCAGGACGGCACAGAAAGTACTGACGAGTTACTCATTTTCTATATAGTGTCCTTTTTCAAGCTGCATTGACCAGTAAGGATTGCTAAAAAGCCCAGGACTGCAAACCAAAAAATGAGTTAAAATGTAGAAACATTATAATGTTATCCATTTGGCCTCACTTTGAGGTGTTCAGCTTTCTTAGATAACACCTGGTTAGAGAAAACAAGGTCGTCCAATTCAGAAGGAAATATAATATATACACAAACATAAGGTTTGAGCAACTGCATTCAAAGTACGTATCAAAATGCTTACTTAGGATGTCCATTGGTTGTCGGAAAACTTGTTGAACAAAACCAAGCAAGCTGAACGCCATGAGAAAATCATCAGAGCCTGGGGCAAACGAAGCCGAATTGAGGCAGTCCAGAACACTTCCATGACCCTCCTGTGTGAGGATCCCTTGGGATTGAAAGCGCATGAGCTGCCAGTTAAGCAGATCTCGTGGCTCAAGCTACCATCTTTAGACTCCCACTTTTCACGAGGTGTGTATTCCGAGTGCTCCTCTTACATTTGGAGTCTTTTCACGTCTTTCCAACTTTCCCTCCCACCTGAAAAAGCCAGATAATGAATCTTTAATGAAATTGAAAGGAAGTAGATTGAGTTGCTCTTTTTATTACCAATCCCTTGTTTTGGGTTATTGCTCACTCGGCATCGTAATGCAGATGTTGGAAGCCGGTTCCCATTCTAAGTCAATTACTGAGGAGAATCTCTCTCGTTCCAAATGTATCTGCAAGTGTGTCAAGGCACTCACCAATGCAGCATCTCTTGTAACGAGTTCCTGGTTGGGCCAATAGACCACAGTACGATGAATAATACGTACCAAAGAGGATTCGAGATTGAGAGTGCGGTTTTTTTCCTTCCCGGTATTGACGGCTAATCCCGAGATGTATTGGCATTGCTTCAATAGGAGACGATGACGGTTGGAAACTGATTACGGAGCAAAAGACCCACCTAGCTTGCAAGAGCGTCATCATAAATCATCCACCTGTCATGATATGTGTCCCTTTGGAACTAACCTTTCACATCCAATTCCTGTATTCACAAAGAATAGTACCTGTAAAGCACGAAAGGTTAATTAGATTTTCGTAAAGAATCGGTGGCGTCTAGCTTTTGAAGAACATTGTGCGTGAGAGAATGATGGTGAATAATTCAGCCCAAGACAATGGCGGTATAATTGAAGGATCCTTGGGAGATTTCAAAACCCCTCCCAAGAATGATGAGAAAAAACAGAGTTCTACCTCGATCATATACTCATGAGCGCCATTTTCGAATGCTGCGGTACCTTTGAAAGGAATCTCTTTTTATGTGTCCACATTGATGGCGTGAAAGTGAACCCGGTGTGATCAACGGTGCGTTTACCCTTTTCTAACCTCTCGGCGTCTCTGAGAATTGCCCAAGTGTAACTAAACCCCCGTTTTTTTGTGTGTGGAATCTCATGCCGAAAAAATGCGAACCTCCATTGATTCCCAATAGACCTCCCGCCGGATTCGACTCATTCTCCTGGCGCCGCTTTTCTCATGTCCTCTGCTCGTCCGGAGGGTGCCCGGCAACTCCACGTAAGGGTCAGGTCCACGGAAGAAGAGATCTATCAATGTCGACTTCATCTGCAGAATGAAGAAATTGCCCACCACACGTTCCTCGTCCAATCAGTGGAGGCAGAGGATCATTATCGCCACTGCAATCAGGTTCCAGACATTGGCAACGTAAGTAGTTTTAGTGGGAAGATTGGAGCAGACTACTACAAGCCACGTGCTAATAGAGAGTCAAGCCTCATCTTCACTTTTCAAGAAGTCCCCCGATTTTTTTTATATATATATAGATTTTACGGTTCCCTACCAAAGTGGTTACGGTCAGTGAGTGAAAGGATTTTCAATAGAATCGCTTTCATCTCATTGAGAGAATTGGGTCTTTTACGAAAACCTTATTGAAAATTTTGAAGCTTTAAAGATATGTCCGTTACGCTTCAAATCTTGCTTTCCGTTGCGGAAATACGAAACGTATTCAAAAGACAAATTTGCTAGGAGATCCCTGGATATCTCAAACAAATCCCATCAGTAATGTTGTCCTTATGCAAGGACGACGTTACCACTGGACAGAGACACTAGGGAGGAAGAAATATGACTTTAATCCACATGATCCGAATACATTTTTCTTTACACAAGCTTGGTTCTTCTCGGCTAAAATTTTTTTCACTAATTTTAAGCTCAATTGAACGTCTGTGACAAAAGCAGTGAGCTCTTGAAACCCCGTTCGACGTGGGCACAAAATAGTCAGCGTGGAGCAAAGTCAATCATTTTGTGCCCAATTTGCAATGAAATTTGAGAGGTTATTGCTTTTGTCACAACCGTTCAATTTGGCTTGAAATGGGCGGACGTTTTTGTTAGTGACAAGAGCCGAGCGTGTGAGAAGGAAAATAAATCCAGTTCGTCTGGATAGAAAATATACTCGTATATCCCCCTCCATACCGCCTATGTCCAGTGGTGACGATGTCCTTGCCTTATCCCAATGAAATGCAAAGCCGGCTTTGGTTGAGGTTTGGGCTTAATGAAAACAGGGCAATTCTCATTCAAAAGGATGTGCCTGCTTCATGCCTAATGGATTAGGTGACATACACTGCTTTTTGGAACCTCGTCGAATGTGCATCGACTCTTGAAAGACTCGTTCTCGGAAACATGTGACAAAGGTCCCCAAAGATTTATGTCGATAATTTCAGACTCGGAGTCGAAGTTTTTCAAGACAAGACTTCGTCGAGGTTGAGCTCCAATCACAGGATTCCATCTCCATGCTATGCAAATCGAATGCCAACTTGAAGATTTATGCGGACGAGGACCAAGGGGAAACTGGAGAAGCAGGATCAAGTCACGCAAGCTCACCTGGTACAAAAAAGAGAGACAGGCTCTATTCGAGGCACTCAATAACTTGAAAGATTTTTACCGGGGTTTCAATTCAAAAACCCCATAGAGTATTCTCCTCAAGGTCCATGGGTGGGCATTCAATCAAGCAACGTTCTGGTCAAAGTAGTGCTTGTAAAAAAGGTTGCACCATGGCCTGACCCATTACCTAAATCAATTTTATGTAGCCCTTTGGTAAATGACAGGGAAGACGGCCAACATTTACATTAAATGCGCCATATTAGGTCCTAAATATGCAAAATGGTGGTCAAAATATGAATAACCTGCGCTGTAATATCGAACACAGGCATCAATTCAAGCAAAATGATTTGAAATTCAGATGAAGGTATAAGAAGCTCAAATTCATAAACAAGAACTAAGTTTTGTAATGGAAATGCAATGAAATATTAAAGTTAGCACCTTGACCTTTGATCATGATGCTAGTTTCTGTAAGAGTAGAATAGAGACGAACCTCAAGATCACCGTCCACCTACATCCAACAAAATTTGCAATTTTTTTATTGTGTTACATACTTCAAGGAACTCAAATTTCTTATCTATTTTTGACACTGTTCTACAATACTGGCTTTCTTTCAGCATACCGATTGAACAGAGAAAGAGACAATCTGAAATTACTTGCAAATTGCATCCTTGCATGGAATGGGTTCCGGGAAATATCGTCTTAATTTTAGTTTCATAAAGTGGCGTCAGGTGCGTGTTTGGGTGGAAATTTGAATTTTGAATTGCTCATCTTTCATTGGCAGTAAGAACAATTTGAAAGCGACAAAAGGGGGGGAATGTCAATTGAACAGAACATGTTTTACCCCATTACATTACCATTTTATAGCATTTGTGAGCATTGCATTTCACCGATTGCATTGCATACTAATCAAAATATTTGCCCATTTTAAAAGATTTTTTGCTTCGAAGTTTTTGTTTAATGATGATCATTTATGAATCAGACACATTTCCATTTTCTCCTCACTAGCAACTGCTATCACCATTTTTGGTGATACATTTTGGGCCAAGAGCCCATTGGTCAAAACAGTCCAGCTGTCAATTCAAAGAACAATTATCTTACCGAATAATTAGTAAATTAGTATAATACCAGAGAGTAGACCCACAACGTGACGAGAAAATGATTAATTCGTTAATTAAGAACAAGAAGTGCTGCTTAAGGAACAAAAAAATCTTCGATCAGTCAGATAAAAGGCCCTGAGGCTCGATAGCGCATAGAAACTTTTCAAATTCTTTCTTTTCAAACGAATTGACATTCACGTCAGAGCTTGGGGACTTTGTCCCAAGAGGAGGAAGGACTTCATTGCCATTTCAATGTCGCTCATTTCGATTTCATTAATCATTATTGGCCGCAATAAAGTTCGTCCACGGAGCTCCCAAGACGAAAGTACAGTATTTCTAGCGAGCTTAGTACGGACTTGTCAAGTTAATCCCCCGCAACGTTTCAGCGTTCGTTCCTTAAGGGAATGAATGAATGAGTCCTCCTCGAGAATGCGAACAAAATAGAGGGGTCTCTCTTTCCAGGTCCTTCCCAGATGGAAAAGATGGAAAACATCCGGCAAGACGTAGAGCTTGAGAGTCTATGTCTCTTCAAACCATCAGCCCATTTCCCTCCCTCATCCGGACACGAGACTATTGGGCAAGTTCTCGTGCAATTGTGCCTCAGCAATATTAGTGTTCCTATTTTCATTTTGTGTGTGTTACTTTCCGGATTTTTCCCCGCCGTTCCATGTTCCACTGAGATTTCAGCCTTCGGTCTCCAAATTAGTCAGTGTCATTTGGGTTCATTAGTCTCGCTTGACGGGCGTTTGCCATTGTTGCTCGATACTTTATGTGTTGTTTGTATGGGGACAAACCAAAAAAAGAGCGGGGTTTATTTCGCTTTAAGCATTACTCAGCTTTCGAGATTGGAACCGTGTGAAGATGGGCTCATATGGCGACGGTTTTCCGCGTTCCAGGGGCTCCATCAAGAGTGTTTCCGTCTGCAGAAACGGACGATGCTAAAGAGACCTGGAAGTGGAACAAAGTGAAGACTAACCATTTTGAAGTGTTTGTACGCTCTGGTCCGAATAAAGAAAGAAGAGAATAGAGCTTCCGATGACCTTTTTGGGTACATGTCTGCCCGATTAGAGCTCCAAAGATCCCTTTGGCTGTGTGAAGGCAAGATGATGGGTGCCCTCCTATGTCACTGACATTGTCAACTGAGGCGAAACCCGACTCTTGACATGGCACATTTTCAACACACTCTTATGGAAAGCGATCGTAAAGAATGGGATAGAATGGGACAAGTCAATCGGAAATGAAGCGAAACCTCCATCTCCGCACTTGAAAGGAAAACCTAATGAAATCATCCAGCAATAAACGACAAAAAGGCCTCCTTTTCTTCGGGAATCCTTTTTCTTGGCGCAACATAGTTCAAATTTCAAACAAGTTTTATGCGTTATTTCCATCAGTGTGATTGTAAACTTGCCTCGTACAAACGTAAGACATATTGGGTACATTTTTTCATATTCATTGCTCATACTTTTGAGCAATCATTAGTAAAATATTATGATTACTCAACACTTTTCAAAACAAAATTTGGAGCTTTTCTTGTACAGACGGCGTTAGTCTCTAAAGGCCAAATCTTCAAGACGACAGGGGGCTGTCAGAATCAAATACGATAATGTTGAAGTCTATTTTAAGACAATGCCAATAGGCCAACCAAAAGATTCTTACAATTTTGACTCAATGCAAAGCTTGCATTTAATCTCCCAATGTTTACCTTCCCCGTGCTTGCTTGCCCCTCTGCTTACAAACCTTAAGTCAAGCTCAATGGATCATAGTGCTTAAAATAGGGTCGGTATAAACCGGCAAGGGGCGCCACTGAGAGGCTTGAAGAAGAAAGTGTGACTGAAATATGAAACCTTAATTTGTGACCCATCACTAACTAGCCATAATGTTATGTGGAAACTGTTTCTAAAAGGAGAGAAACTTAAAGTTGCATCACAATGATGCAAATGATCACAACCGCTCGTCTTGTTATCTCCTTAAGGCTCAACCCTTAAACCATGGCGAACTTCCTTGTCCGTACTTTGATCAGTGCTTCCATATTTTGGGAATTCGTGCACATTTTTTGGCACT
>NC_081442.1:12057792-12091920 GCF_007210705.1 Tigriopus californicus
CCCCCCACCACCACCATCTGAAAGTACTACCCTAGTTGGAAAGGCTTCCTAAAAAGCCAGATATTATGGCCAAACACAATAACAATATCATTTGACGGTTTTTTTCGTCATTTAAAATACTTTCAACCCTGACATGTCCCTCTTCAGGGGAATCATCGCGGTAGTCTTTGATCTATTGGTTAGGCTTGGAGTCGTTGTGCAGTGATTGTGTTACTCACGTTGCACGATTCATTGTCGTATGTTTGGTTCCTCTTCAACAATAAGCACAATTACAAACATTGCAATGGCAAAACGCGTTTTGAATTCAGTTGCAAAATAAAGCATGCAAGCAATGCTAGCATTGAACTTGAATACACGTACATATTTCCCTTTTTCTGCAACATGCCCATTATTTGGCCTATCTATTACTAACGTGCTTTTGTTGTGCCCAATTTTCAGTGTGACCGTTTCTGAGCGGACAAGTCCAATACCAAGTGTGTGTTTTTTTATCCTCGTACTCGAGTTTTCCTTATCTGAGTTTTCTTTTCGATTTAGCCCATTCGAGCCAGACGAAGAGAAGACGAGGAACCATTCTCGGACCTACATTCAATGGAGCAGGAATCATTCTCTTCTAACTTGTCCTGTGGCTCTAAGTCCCCTTTGGCCAACTGGAAGAGGAAACTTGGAATTGGACATCTTGACACTCGGAAAGTTGCGATGGAAAAAGTTATGTGTCAAGATCGGAGATGTTTTTGCCTGGACTGGTTTAACCTTGTGACAATAGGTGTGATTAGAGCCCCAAGTGGGCAATTCATCAGCTTTGTTTCGAAATGACAGAAAAACTGGCCGTCATGGCTAACTTCGATCTTGACACCAGGCCGAGAAATTGGATTTTAACCACATGATTTTTAATTAGCCACAGCAATTACTGAGATTTTTCCGGGCAGGATATTTCTTTTATTCCCAAGCCCAAAACGTAATCATTAAAACCTCTTTGGCGGAATAGGGAGCAAATCCTCTCCCACAAATGAAATGAAGTGGCACAAGGTTCCAAGTGACATGATTCGTCGACCCAATTTCTCTGCCTTCATTTGATAACTGAATTCCCTCTCATGGATCCAGTGAACCTTCAGAGGTCGGATGAAGGCTACTATGCGTGCAATCGTCTGCAATCCAAGCAAGTCATACATCATCGCAATCTGTTTGGAGAACTCCCACGAGATCTGGTCGCGCCAGAAGGTCACACCAAGTGCCTTAATGATTCCCCGACAGGCTTGTACCTCTCCATTAAGGAGCCATGGCAAAACTAATGATATTCTTGTTCTGCGCATCCCTGGTTTGGGGATCAGATAATCACGCGTGTTGGGCTAAATAAACGCCTATTGTGTTTGGAGAACCAACAAGGAAAATAAACGTCAGTAAGCATCATGCATCGTGTTTCAACTTGGTGGTATTTTTCTCCAGTGGAACGAATGACAAACTTACTACCGTGTTGGTTGGAATGGGTCCGTGAAAAGTTACATCCTTGAAAATAATGACGTAATTCACGTGTAGTTGTTTTTCCTAGGCTTTAGCGATGTGTATTTTCTACAAATAGACACAAGAAGGTTCAACAACTTGTTTCAGGATCATGAAGATGTAACATATGCATAACAATCGAAATTTATCATAACTCAGGGTTCCTGAACAAACTTGAGCTTTCTCTTTGCTTCGTCAATAAACAGGAGATTTGTTACAAGCAGAGTTTGTTGATATTTCCAGCGTTATTTGCATCATTTTTCAACTTGGTAAATACCTTTTAGTTAAACAAAGTCTAAGGCAGCTTGATAATATGTTTCAAACTCAGACAAGGACTCAGAGAGATTCACATAACTTTTTTCCACCCACATCCGTTCGCACAGTTTCGTATACGGTGGATGGGTAACTAAAAACAGCCGCATCTCTT
This sequence comes from Tigriopus californicus, assembly GCF_007210705.1. Taxonomy (NCBI): domain Eukaryota; kingdom Metazoa; phylum Arthropoda; class Copepoda; order Harpacticoida; family Harpacticidae; genus Tigriopus; species Tigriopus californicus. The sequence continues at coordinate 12,059,717 of NC_081442.1, forward strand.
GAAAGCCACTTAAGAAAAAGTTTCTTTTCTAAACTCGATAAGCCAGATGACCTAGCTTAGTATACGCAGAATCCCTTTTCTCTCAATCGGTATTTCCAAGTTTCATCATTAAGCTAAATTTGGAAATGTCCCAACTTGGTGCCACGAAATCGGTTGTTACCCCCGCTAAAGAAATCGTTGAATGGCTCCAAACTTTCATCTCAACCTTGGAAGCCATAGATTTCTTCTACTACAAAATGTTTCCGGACGATAAACCTCATTCGTAGCCTTGTCTCTTTGGCTCTCGCTTGTCTCTGTACAAAAGCATAAAGCGGAAAAGGGTGAAAACTTTCGGCCTTCTTTTCATGGCTGCTCGCTACGAATCGGTACAAAATCTCAGAAATTTCGACTCAAACACACATGGGCTTGTTTTCTCGATGTACTGTGAGTGTGGGTTATTGAATGGCTCTTCAATATTGAGAAACATCCCTCCATCGTTTTCCAGGTTTGCCGAACGATCTAGCCATTTATTGGCAACAGTATCCGTGGATGTTGGGGGAGGCCATGTGTAAAGGACGATCCTTGGTATCGGAAATGTGAGTATATATATATATATATCAGCCTGCCACTGCTTTTGATGGAGATGTAAATCATTGGCCATCGGACTCATGTCCGCAGAATCCTGGAGAAACACTCGAACACTTTCCCTTCATCCCTTTTCCATCTAGATATCTCGTTGTCTAAAAGAGAAAGTTTAACAAAACGACTGCGCCCACTCAGACTCACTTGATGAATTATCCGTTCGATGCGAGGGGTATTGAAGCAAAAGTAGATTTTTAGCTTCATGGTCACCTACGCTTTTGCAAGTACTCGTAAGCAGAGCAGTTTTATCGTGTTTCTCTTGATGTGAGACCATCTCAGTGGCCTAAATGTGGGGGTCTTTTTGAAATATTATGAAATGTTAAGCTAATACATGGCATGTGTGCACCAAGATGATTGAATAAAGTGGAAAAAGCATAAACATGCAGGATCCCGTTGGAAAAGCCCCAATAACATAACTGTTATTACTATAAGTGTGTTACATCACCAATAGCATTTTTTGGAAAGAGAACGTGGAAACTCTGGGGTACTGGTACATGCTCTTGGATTGTTTCAAAATCAATCAAGGCCCCTTTAATTAATGAACAGAAATGAATAAAAAGGTTAATTTTTTGCACACTGTGACTTAAAAGACTTTATATTTTTTAAAATATGCTGATGATTCATATCAAAGTCAACTAACATAAACCTTGGATAATTCCTTGTAATTGGTGAGTGCCAGGGTAGGAGGGTTGAGTTTTGCCTAGCCAACCATAACATCATCCAATGATTTCCTTATTAAATTGCTTCTCTGGCTGTGGGCATGGTTATGGTCTAAAAGTTTGCTTGAGAAAGGTCAAGGAAGAACCCTTTTGGAGGCCTCTCTCATATCTAAGAAATTGCACTAAACACTACTGTTTGACTACAAATAACTTGGCTTTTAAGTAGAACAAGGGTTTGAACCCATGACTCCTGGGATAATTTTTTTACCTTATTCATGCACATCCTTAGACCTCCTGGCTACAATAGCTCCTACGTACATTCATGGAAACACAAATCATCTGTAGGACCTGAACAACTTTCTCAGTCTTTTAAAATGTTCTAATTAATGTTTTGTTGTAAAGAGTTGATCTGGCAACATTTACCGAAGAATGATACCATCTAGCTCTTGAATTTAAATCAAATGATCAGGAAAACAAATGAATTCATGTTCTATGAATTGGTTGTTGTCCTTTTCTTCTACCACAGACAGATTCATCACGAAACCTCTCTTGGGAAGCTCTTTCTTCTTGAACCCCGCTCGTATTCCTCCTTTGTTATTTCAGGACTTCTTATTCATCGGTTCTCATCATTGTTTCTTTCTCCATGGAACGATATCTGGCCATTTGTCATCCCCTGTACTCTCACACGATGTCCGGGTTCAAAAGAGCGGTCAGAATCATATGCTTGGTCTGGCTCATAAGCTTGGTTTCGGCCATTCCATATGCCATCTTCACGCGACTTAACTACATTGATCGGCCCCTGAATTCGGGAAACTATTTGGAGGAATCCGCTTTCTGCGCCCTTTTGGACGACAATATCTATCCAAAGGTAATCCAATGTCCCAATGTTATAATCCCTCTAAAAGCCAGACAGGATATAGAACTACGCAATAAATCGATGGATAGGATATGCGTCTATTTTTATCCAGATCTAGTGGGTAATCCCGATTTTAGATGTTCGTCTGAATTTACTGGGAAATTAGCTTTGAACATCAGTTCTTGCTTGCTGGTTCGGTACCGTGGGGAGCCTCATCAATCCCAACGACGGAAATTACTTTCTAGTGCTGTATGGACCTAATCAATCACCGTTGCTTCAGAGTCGCGACTTATGTATAAGACATCATATGGCTAAGATTGAGAACAAGAATCAACTCAAGGGTCCCTCCGGGGATCAATATTTGAATCGAATTGAGTACTTCTGACCTCTCCCTCCACATGCATACAATGTAATCCTGTTCAGATTTATTTGTAAGATTAGAATCGTTTCTCGATATGTCAATGCCATACCAGCCTCTGACTCTCTAACCAGACTGGATCCGGTTTTCTGAATTTCCGTTTCTTTACATTTTCAAAATGACATTTTGAATTCTCCTTCCAAGTCATAACTGGTGGGAGATTTATATTTTTAAGGTTGAATTAGGTTTTGAATAACTTTGGTCATTGCTGAGGCAAAAAATGTTGCATTGATTTTTGAAACACAAAACACAAAATGGAGAAATTGAAAAAAAATCCTCATATGTAGTAGAAGCATGAAAATATTGTCACACATTTATGTGCTATATAAACACCTGCAGAAGGAAAATTTGCAACTTACATTCTCACTCTCATATACAGGTTCCTTTGTTTTGACCATTTTCTCCTAACAGTGCATGCATTGGCCAGCATTGATAAGTAATTGAAGGCGCACTTTACCTTTTTCCATCAAGCATACCATGAGTTGTCTGTACACGATAGTAACTCTGCACCAATCGAATGTTTAAGCCCATCTTGAATATGCTTCGCACATCTGGGCTTCAACATTGAAGGATTGAGATAGCTCTCTTATTGGAGGAGACTAAAAAAGTTGGGATTGTACAATGTTCAGAGAAGGTACGAAAGGTATCTGATACTGTAACGCTTTCAAAAACATCCATGAGCTTTGTCCCAACCCAGGATTTAGGGTCACTTCTAGGGACCGTAGAAACATAATGTGCGTTTTGAGAGCACCTTCAAGCCCTCGAGAATCCAGGCTAGTTCGAACAATGAAGTCCACTTCTCTTCTTTCTGGGGCTCCTTCATTGTTTAACATGCTTCCCTCTAATATTGGCAGGGAATACGTACGTAGGCCTTATTGATCCAAATGCATCTTTCAAGTCAGACTTGGACAAATTTTTAGACAGCATTCCAGATCAACCCTACATTCAAGGACTGGCTCGGTCTGCCAACTCGAACTCGTTTGTAGAACAAATATCATATAAAGATTGAAAGTAATGATTAAAAAAATAGACGCATTATAACCTTTCACTTTAATAGTACTGGGGATTACATTCCTTGCAGCGGTTAGAAAAGCCCGTGAAAAAAACAAACCAAAAAAGAAAAAACTGATTCGTAAAATCCCTAATCAAGCCTTTAATTAAGGGCCAACCTGACTCGCCATCTCTGATTCGTTCGTGGATCAGATATTATACAAAGTGAAGGTTGAATTAGAATTAGAATTGTTACATCTTGAACTACTGAAGGTTACATACCCAACAACGGTAAGGTAACCCGACAAAGAGACTCGAAAAATGTCGGGCTCGTTTGACAGCAAATGAACGATTCTTCTTCGTTCAAGTCCACATATGTTGTCCACGATAAGGTGTTGACAATGTTCTACATCCGAAGTCTTGGGATCCTGTCAGCAAGTGACATGTTGAATAATACTTCAAGACAGCTTTATCAACTATCAGCTCTATCTTATGGATCATTTTGTGACACTACGAAGGCCTTACTTTGGGCTCGATTGGATACATGTCAGGTTAAATAACAAGATGAATACTCTCTATTGGTTTGCTATAAAATGAAATGGGCTAAGGGTATGGATCAGTATATCAGTAATGACAATACCGGGACATCCTTGAATACAAGAAAACGCGGTGATAGATCCCATGTGTTAGAATGAGCTCATCGCTCTTGGAAGAACCCAAGTTTCTTCAACATTGATGCTCATTTTCAGAGATGCTTGTTTTGGTCATCTGTAAAGGTCACAAAATGTGCCTAACTTTGTTGAGGATGGATACTTATGCATCATCAATGACAAAAGTTCATAAAAGTTTTGAACAAATTACTGTAAAGTCAATATTGATCTAAGGTACTGTGCATGGTTATCTGGATTTGTACCTTTCGTTGAAAATTGATGCATGAATAAAGGAAAGATCAAACGACTTGCTTCCTTATAATAAAACGTAGAACAAGTGAAATGTATGAAGACACATTTTTTGAATAAGCCAATGATTGACGTCATAAATGAAATGTCAAAGAACAAACGAAGTCATTGAAGGCCAAGGTGGTCCTCATTTAGATTATTGAGGGCGATTTCTGTATTCATGTACTATCATATCAACCAGTTATGAAAACCAAAGTACGAGTACTTCATAGAATAACTTTCGTTGGGTAGTGAAGCTATAATGTGCTAAAACAGTCCTTCATAATTTCATAACGAATTGAAAATGCAGCCACACAAAATGAAGAAGCACAAATGTATTTTTGGGTCTTGAAACCTGACAATTACTGATTGAATTTCTCATGCGCCTCGTCAACTCTTTGTTGACATTGGGAACGACTTATCGCGTTCTACAATAATGAGGTCAGGACTGGTTCGTGCTCTTTTGAGCGTGAGAAATGGCAAAGATAAAATTAACCTGTCCGTAAAATTATTCACGCACGAAATTCGTTGTTGTTGACAATAAAAAGGCCGAAAATATAGGGTTTCTGAGCAATGAATCTGATTGTCCAAAAAACAAAGTGAATATTTGTTAACCAACATGATATTTTGGCTCAAAATAATGAAAATAACCTTTTTCGCATTGGGTTAATTTTTTGGGGGATTACCATTTCTCTGTTGGAATCGATTGATTTTTCACTCTATAAGATAGATGTTTAGCCATTTGGATGCACTAGAATTTGGTTTTTTTTTTTCTTCATTTCTTAAGGTCCTGTATTTTACGTCACGTCTACCAACCAAGCAACCAACCCAACATAAAAGCTTCATATTGATATCCATGCTTTAAGAGAGTGTTTGTATACTGGCTTTGATAGTCAACCAGAGCAAGTTTCATGCTAAAAAATGGTCAATTTCGGCTAGATTGTAAGATACGCGTTTCAGTATGTTATGAAAAAACATTGTATTTTTGGACTAAAAAGAAAATGGTTTTGAAAGATGTTGGAAAAGAAAATTTCCACAAATTTCACACCCAGATTTTTTTATTTTGAAAGGGGTGTAACATTTTTTAAGAAATGATTGTCCATTGTACTAAAACAATTTTTAAAGAAGGATAACCAGTTGATTGGCGCGCCAACCCAATTAAACTAGATTGCGACATTTTAATTAATTTCCTCATTTTCCCTAATTTTACCAATCCATGTCCCATTCAGTGTTCCCATGAGTGGAATAATTCAGCCGTTTCACAATCATTTACATAAAGACAATTGATTGGTCCATTGAAATCACAGTACTTGCAATAAGCAAGACCAAATGGAAACTAAACCACTCGCGTACATCACATGTATGTATGTATGGAGGATTTGATGAGAGTAGGAAAACCCAGAGGTCTTCTTCGTCTTTCTACATATATCATGGCAGGGATTTGTGGCTGATCTTTGTTGGGATGGATGTTGTTCTAGAGATTCTGTTTATTTAGAACACGTCCGAATGGCATTTGTCCAACTGGAGATGATAACATATGTAACAGGGACGACTCAAGCTTGGATAGGTCTTCATTGGGTTGCGTGATTTTCGCTTTCCCTTCGCAAAGTTTTATAGGGAACAAAAGAAAAGGCGAGTCACGCAACTTGAGGTCGAATCCTGATGAAAACTTTGGCTCTTCAGATTTTAAAACGTTTTTGCCAAGTCTTGCCTCAGCCTCTTCTAACAGAAATGCACACAATGAAGCTTCTAGGTGCCTGAAACTTTTTTCTTCAAGGATCTTCTACAGATGACGTAAAATCAAGACCTGTTGGTCTTGGACAAATCAAATCAAATCCTTACATTTATAAGCCATTGTTTTCAACCCTCAGACAAACCAGCCCAATATAAAGATTCAAGAAGGTTACTTTTAGTTCAATCCCAATACATCCTACTTGGTTTGATATTTTCACATTCGTTAACTTAAAAGAATGAAATAGGTGTGGAATAGTTCTATCTGTATCCTTAGCTTAGGCTATGTACAGTCCAGTGTTCCCGTTGTCCTTAGTCCATTTGTAAACAGAACATTCCACGAATATCGACTAGAGCGCAATATTGAAGAGTGGAATCTCTTGAAAATGGAGAGCTTTCTCAGACAAACAACGATCTCGGAAATCAAAGCCATTCAGAGATGATTTGAGCATGTGTCTAGTAGCAATTGTTTTCTTATCATCTGCATTCTGTTGTTAAGTGGGACATTTCAAATCACTTCTGGAGATTAAGTGGGGAACAACAAGGGAATTCCCCAATGTTCAGAACTTTTGTGCGTATGATACATTGATTCTGTTTAATCAATTAGGAAATGAAACAAGGATGCGATGCTGTTGCATTTTGGATCCAAAACTTATCATTGAATCACATAAGAATACTCCTTAACTTTCAGAAAATTTCAGTTAAGACGTCAAGATCCTCTTAATCCAATTGTCTCATAATTTCGACTTTGGAACAAATGAAGTCCTTTTCTACCCTTTGAAAAATATTGTTCCCTTTCTGTGCAAAAAAAATAGCTTTTGCAATTTGGATTGCACACATAGGCTAGCTTGAATCTTTGAAATGGAGGTCTGAAAAAGGAAGTGAAGTGGAATCGTAGAAAAGAAAATCTTTCCTTAAATGGGCTTTTAATTGATCCCATGAAAGTCTTGGAAGAGCATGAGTTCAGTTGCACTTTGCAGCCTCTTCTATTTTTGTTACTCTAACCAATCAAATGCTAACATCCCAATGTCAGTTTCCAACATTACATTTCAGATGCTCATTAAAGTATCAAACTAACCCTTTAACATACAGATATGCTCTTCATCGCCACTCAAAAGCCTTTTTGGAGTTTTACCAATTCAAATTGTTCTTTGTCAAGTGCCATCCATTTCGAGATTAAACCAATTGGTCTTATTTATCGAAAAACTAAATTTCTCAGCTTCTGAGTTTTTCATCTTTACATTGAATTGTTCCTTTTTCTACAAAACATGATCTCCGTGGAACAAGCTTATCTTAGAATGATTGCAATAATTTTTCGATCCTTCAATCTTTCCGTAGCCTTAAAATCCAGCCTTTCCTTTATTGATCACAACCGAACGTCTTATCATTTAAAATTACGACCAGCTTTTCAACCTGAACATCCTTTTCAGAGCCAAAATGAAGCCTTCATCAGAATCAGCCTTTGGCAGTTGATTCTTATCCCAAAATGAATAAAGCCCCAGTCCTTTGGGGGTGTCTTTAAGTCTTGCATCCTTGCTTTGTCGTTGACTAATTTCCTCATAAGGCCGAAACAACTCGTGTCACGAAGACAAACTGCATTGTTAAGTGAGTAGCTGGCGTCGTTTTTAGTGAGTAGAGAACTCAAGATGCCATCGCAAGATCTCGTCTTGTGCTTGGAAGATGTGATTATTGCTCCTCCGAACACGTGTAAACAAAGACTTCCCAGCCTTTACATCGACGCTCAAGGCTTGATGCGTAAAACTGAGAACGTCCTCTCTCGCCAAGAATAAGAGAGCTTTGAAGAAAAATGAGCCCCACAGAAAGTAGTCTTGTTTGTGTGGGGTTTCTACTTCTTGCCCACGGTTCCAACATAATAGACATATGGCCCAAAAATGAACTGAGTGTATCTTAGCTTTTGAAGACAAGGGAGTGGTATGAGGACTTTGAAAACTTGGGTTGACGTTTTGAGTTTCTGGGGGGAGAGCAATGGAAAAACAGGACACATTTTGATGGTTGAATAAGGAAGAAGAGAGTGTCTCTATGCTTTTTCTAATATCAAGTTGAACGGCTGAAAAAAATTGTTTCCCTTGTTGAATTCTAAGAATTATTTATCTTTCAATAAATATGTGATGGATTTTTAACCCTTCTTCTATTTGTCATTGGACGTGAGATTTTTCTTTTAGAAACATTAAAAAAAATCAAACAAGCAATGAAGACTTAATGCGTCAAAAAGTGTGTAGTATCTTGTTAGGAGCAATCTTTTTTCACCAATTCGATGTACCATTCAAGTAAAAATGTTTTCTCATGGATGCGTACACTTTGGTCGAGAAATAACATTCCATACTTAACCAAGTGGTGCCTTCCTCAAACAGAGGTGCCTGCGATTACGCTTAGGCACATCAAACTTCAGTTCAATCAAACTAAAGTTATACCTTCTCAAACTCACAACATAACTTTACATAAGCAGAATGAATGAGCCAATCAATCGCTGGGTAATCAATTATCACTAGAGGCTAACTATGGTTCAGTAATACTTTTGAGAAAGCAAATCTTCTGATTCCGTCCTTCAATTGAGCTAACAATTAAAAAACACAGAAGCGACCTAGCGTCAGTGTCATTTAAATTAATGAAATAATATAAAAAGAGTATTAAATAGCAATGTTATTTCTTGACTCTGCCATTCTAGTCCTATTCTAGTGGTATATAATTTCTCACTCTGAAAGTAATGTTTAGAGCGACAATTTCTGAACCGTGCGATGTGAGATTGCCAATTAGCGACCGAAGACAATAGACCAATCGCTCTTTGGTAAGAAAGTGGCTGAGTTCATTGGGGATGCTGCCATGTTCCCATTCAGTGTATTCCCTCGATTCTCACGATCTCAGTCTGGGGCAACAATTGTCTAAGCCCAAATGCAAAGATATCCACACACAAAAAGGCATTCTTAGTCGGATGTGTCCAAAGTCAAAGAAGATAGAATAACAAAACGGCTTCTCACTATTGCGACTTCTAAATCCATGCATCGTTGTTGCGAGGCTAGTTTTACTGGCCCAAACTGATAGGAGTGGAGGGACATGGTGGTTGTGGCCTTGAAGGCCAAAAAGACGTCGTAAGACAGGCATAACAACGCTCTTCTCGGCGAAGACAAATATTGTCCTGCATGCGAATAGGAAAGAAAACGAGCCTTAAAATAAAGGCCGGAATTGGTTCTAGTATTTGCCTACAAGAATATGACAAATCACCACTTGTTATGAATAAAACGAGAGCAAGTCAACAAACACTTCAAGCTCAGCAAGGTTATGTTGTTTTGCCCAGCCAAAAGGGGTTTATTCGCAATTCAAGAAAGCAACATTGAAACTCGTTCTACCCATCTTACCCAAAGCTGTATGTGTAGCTTTTTATTGTCTTTAACGGTTAAACAAGCAAAATGGTGATACAACTGTAGTCCATAGAATACCGAATACTCGTACATCAATTCGGTTACACACATGGGAATGTGCTCGTCTTGCTAATTTAGATACGTATCATTTTAAGCGAGATTGAAAAACATGAAAACGGTAATGCTTTATTCAGAGATTGAAATATGTATACAAGGAACCGAGATCCATAGGATTATTACCCCAAAAAACGAATAGTTTGTTTTCATAGGGGTCTTTCTCGACCGTCAACCACTCATGGTTCCTATACGCAAAAAATCCTCAAAATGTCTGACTAACTCAGTAGTCCGACAAGAACCGCACAATCGGTCCAGTTCGAGCTAATGATCATTTCATCATAGAGGATGCAAGGTCAAGAGAGCGCGCTGCGAGCAAGCCAAGCACACCAGTTGTTAGAGCGTATGGGTGGCAGCTGAACGGCTGTTAGGGTATGGTTTCTGATTGTAGAGGCGCTGCCTTCAATCGGCTGGAGGTGCACTGTTCCAGTTACTAATTCAGCAACAGTAGAAAAATCTTTATCCTTCTTTGTTTCATGTTCCATGATTTCAGAGAGATATCCGGTGCTTCTATTTAATATAGTTCCGAGCTAAGTTGAGGTGAAGATGCCCCCTTTCATTTCTATAAAGCTTGGGTATAGACCGTTTGGGGGACTTGATCATAATAGTAATCAAATATGACTTTCAAATCGTTCACTTTTTACCAACTCTTTGACTTTTAATATCGTCCAATTTTTTCAATGACATTAAGAGAGTTTGATTTTGCCTGCACCTTCATGACCCAATCAACTGGAATCAACTGGTCTGGAGTTGCAAATGGAATAATGATAATAATAATAATAAACGTTAAGACCTAAAGATTGAACTATCTCTACATTGGATTGGATAATGTTACTAACTGATGTCAAATTAAATCACATAAATGTATTGCGTGTGGATTTAATGATTACAAGTTTGTTTTTCTTTAGCCGTTCTTGTATTCTTTTTCTCGAAGACTTGGCTAGTTTTGTTTTTCTTTTAATCATTATTCTTTTACAAGTGACTTAAGAGCTCGGATTGGGCCAGATGGCTTTGGGATTTGCCACTTGTTTTCCTACTCATTAGTCGTTGAAGGATGCAAGTGTCTGCTGTTTAATTAGTACCCAGATGTTTAGTCATCAAAGAGCCATTGGACGTTCACGGACTGATAAACAAGGTCAATTATTGAAGGCTCTTCTTTCTTGCGATGCCAGGCTCTTTTTATTTAGCCGTAATCCGAGGATGCAGATGGAAAACTAGTGTAATGTCTGAAGCACAAGAAGCCAATTAATTAGGTCCAATCCTAGCTGATAAGAAGACATCTAGGGCAAGAACGTACAATACTGTGACAAAACAAATATCATTGTAAAAAGTCATACACTTTTACAAAGAAGTTTGAAAGAGTTATTGGATAAAAAAAAAAATGCATATAATCATGTTATTGGTTGTTCTTCAAGACTTAAAAGACCACCTCAATTACTTTTTATTAGCAACCATCAAAACTTGATTTGGTTTTCTTTAAAACTTCATTTGAAAAAAAATAATTGTATGACTCTGTTTTAGCGTCTTCAATCAAAGTTTTCTTCAACTCTCATTTGTTTCATCACTTCAACTTTTAGTTTTATAGATTATTTTGATCAAATTAGACCAATTGCCCTTAGGTCATAGTGTGATTGTGCAATCGCTATTGTTCACCAATTGCTTTTTTCAATACCGTATATAGAAAATAGACACTTGACATTTTTTGCGACTTTAACACATTTGTTTTCACTCTCTAGATTTAAATGCATGTTACAAAAAATAAGTAGTCTGTTTGCAATAAACTACTAAAGAAAGAAACAAATGCTTATTGATGGTTCAACTTTGAACCACCCTGGCTTTTGTGTTTCAAACATTAATTATATTCCCCCTGATCCTCATTGCCAATTGTACTCTGCCCTCGTCACAATAGCTCGAGCTCATCCCTACCTGACTTAATAGCCTTTCTGGGCCTTAGAGACCTTTTATGAAGCACTGTCAGGTATGCTTCTGGTAGTTTGGCCATAAAGTCCGGAACCTCGCTTATTCAAATCGTTCCTCGAAGCTATTTATAGGACACACATCATAGTCCATAGCCACATTCATAAACTTGGGTTCAGCTCGAGACTGTTGATGAGACATGTAAGGGCTATTTTTGAAAGTGATCCTCATGCTATGGACCACTAAGTGGAAGTGCTAATTAGAGCCCGGATTAATGTCTTCATTCTATGACGTAAACAAAGGCCGAGAGAAGCAGCTTTAATTCTCTGGAGCTTTCTTTCCTCAACTGAAGCCCAAACACGTACAGGGTGGAATTTATAAGGTGTTACAGAATTTGCTTTGGCAAAAGTGACTATACCGGTATGGCTGATTCATTTACTTTCAAAATTGGTGCCCCAATTGCCGACGGCATTCGCTTTGCATTGTCATGATTGCCACACTTGTTGAACAGCAACTTTCGAAGGACGGAAGCCAAGGTTAGCAAGTCATTTCTGGGGACAGTACACAGAGCGCCAACGGTGAGGCTGACAGTGGATGTTTTCTGTAAATATTTTTGATCAAGAGCGACCAATTTGACTATTCTCTTATATACTAAAAACATTGTTTTTCGAAGAGCCTAAATCCAGAATCTGGTGTATCTAGAGCAATTTTCAAAGCGGCAAAACATGCTTTTGTTTGTAACACTTTATCCCGTCCATCCTGTAGACCAAGTTTTCAGTTCATTGATCACCTTTTGGTCTCACGAAGACAACTTGTGAAGACATCACGACAAAGTCGTCCTTTGATCAAGAATCAAAATGAGACCCTTCAAACTTCAAATTTTGTACTGTGTGCTTGACGAAAGAACGTATCTTCACTAGAAAGTTCGCAAGTTGCCTTGGGGAAATCATCTGTACCCTCCTTTTATTAACGAGTATTTTAGCTGTGATTGAATTCTCAACCAGGAGACTTGGTTGGTTGATTTGATGACCAATCTACACTTGACTTTATTTTGCTTCTGTAAGTGCATCATTTCACTCTGCCTGACTTGCAAATGCATTCCTGCATTGCACTTACGAATGGATTCTATGCCTCCAACTGACATAGTTCCAGTATGAAGCAATAAGATAGAATAATTTGATCATGGACTATTTTTACATCTTGCTCTTGCTGAGGTTTCAAAATTTCATCTCTCAGAATTCATGAATCGGTCCACTTGAAAATAAATCATATCCGTTTGGTTTCAGAACTATCCGGTGCATCAGTTGTCCTCCTTCCTCTTCTTTATCTTTCCCATGGGAATCCTCGTTATTCTCTACATTCGAATGGGTTTTCGAATTCGACAGACCAGTGAGATCCAACGCAATCTTCCGCGGTCCAACACACAAAACCATCATAATAACCATCACGGAGGAGGGGGAGGAAACAACGGGACACACCCACCCGGATCATCCGGAAGCTTTACGGACAGGATGGATAGGCATACAGCCGGATCTAGAAGAACTGTGCTACGAATGCTTTGTAAGTATCGTTTTACAGTAACTTTTTTGCCTAAAAGAGTCTTTGGGTATAATTTGCACTTGATGATTAATAATTCAGTGGGAGTTTGGGGATTTTAAATAGACGATTCGACGTAACATGAAGTACAAGCTTCGTGCATTTCATTTCTGACCCGTTTCAGCACCTATTATTTGACTTCTGAAGAATGTCAGCCATTAAATTTACATAACGTCAAAACGGTAGAATTGTTCCTGGTTCCCTTCCAAGAACATTTGATCCCAAATGACCTCTCTCTGCCTCCAGTTTTGGCGCTTGGGATGGAAGGGAGAATTCTTCCCGAGCTTCTTCATTCCAAGTTTTGATGAGACACTTTGTCAGCAAAATATTAACACTGAGGTTTCAACTCCGCGGATGTAAATATTATGTACTCCTTCTACTTCTGTCTGTCCTTGGATCCCAATTTGTGGCATTTGTGCTCTGATAACAGGTTCAACATCTAGGATTGCGAGCTCGTTTGCCACGGTGTTTTAGTTCCATTTTCCAAGTGGTTTGTCCACATGATTGAGCCTGTTCACGCTGTTTCCAATCACGGTCCTGGCCCTCGTGGTTAAGAAAACCTTTTTGAGTTCATTTTCTTTTTTCTGGCACCCTTTTTTCAGTCCTTGGGTGTGGTTGTTGTCAGACTAGGCGTGGGGCACGGGTTCCACTCTGTAGTGGTGAGTCCACCTCAGGTGAAGGAGCGACCTTCGCTTGCGTATGTGGGCCTAACAAACCATTACTGCCTCCAATTCAGCCTCCCATCAAGTCATTAGATGAGCCATTAGTCTCATTGGAAGAAGATACGGAGGCCGATGCAGGAGATTCCAGTGGCGGAGAGGTCTTAATTTTGGACATTCCTAAAGAGGACGTGGGACTCCAACAAGCTTTATTAGACGCGGGTGTGAGGCCCGCGGCAGTTTCAAACCCCAAATCCGATGACATCGTCCATGGAAACCGTCAAAACTCTTTGGGCTCGAACTCTTCTTTTTGTCCTGTTTGTTCTGATACACATGCGAGTCGGACCCAAGACCTCAGTAGAGGGGATGACACAGATTCTTTTACCCCTCGGATCCGTTCAGACAAGCGAAGTGTGACTATTTTGCTTGGTAGGTAACAAACACTATGGCACCAGCATAGCACTTAATTCTTTTTCGGAGATGACGCTGCACATATAAAGCTTTGCAAGTGTGACTCCTCTCGTAATTGCACTGTTGTTTTTTTGGATTGATTTGCCTTTAATTTGAATTTCCTTTAGTTGATTGCCAAACCAAGCCGTTCGATTGAATCGCCACGATGTCCTCCGAACCGTGTTTGAACTCTGTTGTTCCTCCTGATCCTTAGTTCGGTTTCACAGAATCTTTGCTCTTCACTTTAATTCTACCCTTGGGGCCATCCTAGAGATCAAGCTTATCATAGCACACTTGCCATAAATTACTGTCCATTTCATGTTACCACCATGTACATCTCGAATGCTTATTATTAATCTCATGTATGCATTCCATCCCGTCTCAAGTTCAGCGGTTCCGGGACCCATGGAACATATTTTGAATGCTTGCTCTCGCATGTTCTTCTCTTTACCGATGCTTTTTTCAACCACAAGCTTCCACCACTCTTCGCTTCCATTCTCCATCCTTTACTAATCCATGCCATCATGGGCACTTACCTGTGTCAAAATCCCTTAACTGCATTCAGACACCGCGTGGGTTGCTTCCTCTCCTTCTCGGTCTATAATTGTCCCAAGAGGTTTCGATCCCAAACTGAGCCAGACTTTTTATGATGTGGTCCTAAAAGTCCATTATCTTGCCTTTCTGTTGCAGCTGCCGTGGTGTTTGCATTCTTCCTCTGCTGGGCTCCGTTCCATGCTCAACGTTTGTCGTACGTGTACTTCAAGGAGTCTATGATCTTCCGGACCATCAACGAGTACCTCTACTACGTCTCAGGGTTCCTCTACTACCTTTCCGCCACCGTCAATCCCATTTTGTATAACCTCATGTCCCTGAAGTATCGCCATGCATTTAGACAGACCCTTTGTGGCAAAGGGACCAGTTCCCGTCGGCGACGACCGGGCACAATCAACCGAAGCTACACATTCCGGAGCACCACCAGAACTGGTAAGGGCAAAGGCCAAGGGACTTGCTTGGCCAAGTTGTGTCCAGCTTTTCACTCAGATCCGAAACTGGCCCAGGAGGAGCTGGAATGTGGCAGCGCCCAATTGTGAGCCTTGATCAGTGTTGACAAAATTTAAAGTCTAAAGGGTCACCCTCGAACCCACACTTGGCAATTTATTTTATGAGTTCTGTGCGGCTCCTAGAAGTGTGGGCTGCAAGAAGGAAAACCCTGCCAAAAATTGAGTCCGGTTCTAACATCAAAGAACATGGAAAGATCAAACAAACTTTCAAGTTAGGGCTGAATGAAGTGATGAGAAATTAGGCATTCACAAAATTGTCTTTATCCGCAAAAGTACACTTTTTCTTGTACCAAAATCTGGTTCAGCTTTGACCAATCCAAATGCAATGCAACTTGCTTCCATCTAACTCCCCAACATCGTAGATCACCACCTTGTGACATCCCTTCAACCACTAATTGTAGGCATAACTTCAAAATCCATTGTTCAGAATGCTCTCTTTTAGCTACCATCCCTTTGAGTTTTGTTCCTCAAATGTGATCAAGTGACCCTCAATGTGATCATGAACATAATATGAAATAACTCTACCTTCATTGTGAACCCATCACCTTACACAATTGCAAATAACATTCCCTACTCCTTCTTCAATAAGTAATTGTGATGAATGATCTCTCGATATCAACCCCTCGATTCTCTCATCCTGAACTGTACTCAACGTTAATAGATTGATGATCAAGTTGAAATAAAATATTTTACCCAAGTTGCCCGTGAGTTATTCTTCGAAATGGATTTTGAGGTTTGCCATCTTGCTCAATTTGAATTAAGCCCAACAATGAAATCAGAGTATGGAAATACTGCCTACTAAATAATTTCAACAAAATTGATTGTAAGGGGTTCTTCTATTTTTCATCTCAAAGTTGGTTTCAAAATGCTCTATGGACAATGACATGATTTATTGATGTCACAAAAGATAGGTCGGATTGGGCTAGAGTGTCAAAAGACCCTATGCTTTGGGAATTCATTGCATAATTTGAATTGAGATCGAGATGAAAATGGGGCTAGCAAGGCTGTCAAACGGAAGCGGGGATAGTTCTGATGATAGAATGGCCAAGTGGGAGGTCGTGGGTGTATTCCGCAGAGTTATCCCTGACTTCAATGTGGTTTGGCAAGGTCAGGTCTTCCTTGAGAACGAACCATAAACTCAGCATGTGTGACCTTGTTCCTACCTTGGTAGATTCAGGCCAAGGAAAGGGACTGGGTCATAAAGCAACGTAGAATGAGAACACCATTCGACGGAGCGACAATACGAATATCCTTATGTGGAAGAAAGTTGTGACATTTCTCTCTCTCACTTTAACTAGTGGTGGAAAATAACGGTTCAGATTGGGATCCACGCATGCGAAATGAACCGAGGGGGTCATTCCGAAAACGTTCACAAGATGGCGCGGCACAAAGGTAAGTTTTCATTAGAGCACATTTGTCAATTCTTAAAGGGCCCTGTCTTTAGGCAATCAAACAGTGTAGTGAGATCCCCTCTGATATGTTTTTTTTGAGTCATCCCTACCTGCAAATAACCCTAAAGTATTCTAAGCTCTTCCCTAAAAAAGGGAAAGCCAGGCAAACAATGTATGAAATAGTACTTTTCATTGAGCGGAAGCAGCGCCCTCAGTTTTGTCTAGGTGCGGACAAACAAACGTAGGAAACGAAAATATACGCTCTGAGATGCCAGTCTTCATCAAGTGATTATGAAATGAACAATGTATTGCCCTAGGGCTGTGACGCAATGAATAAGCCATCACCTCTTTTGGGAGACGTTTTAAATCATCTATGAGTAAAATGTCGAACAATTATGGCATGTCAATAATCATTTTACATGAGATTGTACACTCTTTGGTTGAAACCGTATCAAAACGTTTGCAATCGCCATTTCAAACAAGTAACACAATGAACAGCACAGTTTCACATGTTTTTGGTGACTAACTTTGTAACCGTCATTTTTCTAAAGTTCCCATTACTTTTTAGCACAATTCAAAGGAAATGATGATAAAAAGTCGGTATGTTGCAAGTTTGCAATATATAGCTCTATGTTTATCCCTTTTTGGATGTCAAAATTGTTGGAACTATGCCCTTAAAGGATTTGATAGGTCGCTCAGAAGGGTTGGTTGTGAATTTATGGTGTTCGAATAGAGTTGCAACATGTTCAGCGAAAACTACCTAGATAAAGTCAGGCATCTTAGAGCATATTCTTGTATTTCTCCGTTCGTTTGTCCGCAACGAGAGGAGGGAGAAGAGAATGAAAAAGGCTATTGATAAAGCATGCGTATTTGCTCTTCTGCGTTTAATATGCAAGGATGGTTAGAAATCATCTCAACTCATTACTTTCAACGAGCTTTTTTTCATCGGAACGCAATTAATTTTCTTGGGAAAATAGCTCCCGTGACCTATCCAATAAAGATTAGAAGGCACTTCGTAACAAAAAATGCCTAATTTTGGAACTGTTTTAGTTCAGAGAGGCTGGCACGTCTGGATTCAGTTGCCTTGGGAAGTATACCACACTTTGGAGTTTAGGCTTTAAGTGAACTGACAATAGAATAATCCTCTGAAAAGGTAAACAATCTCCCGTTTTGTTTTTCTTCGTGAGAGCATATTCTCTATTTGAAATAACCACATTCATATCTAAATCCATTGAAAAAGATTCCAAAGAAACAAGGGTTTTCAAAAACCCTTAACATTAACAACATGTATCTGAAGTATCTGCAAACCATACAAGAAAGAATTAACGGACTAATTTCAAAATAACCACTAACAAGACAACATTTTGGTCATTACCTAAAAGAATTGCCCGTGAGTGAAATTTCAAAGCAAGCATTAGCACATGCACGTGAGCCAGAAATTGGTTCCGATTATATTCTATCTATATTTGAATACAATCATGTTCCCCGGACAAATGATAGTTATCATTACTGAATAAAGCCGCCTAAGGTTAATCCACATTATATGTTATCTTTCAAGTTTTAGGGCATTTTTGACTTTAGATTTGCCATGTGCAAACCCCTCCACAATATATGACATATTTCACTGAAATGTTAAAACCTCGTCTTGGTTTTTTTTTACGTCGACACGGAGCTTTTTTTTAATTATTTGTTAGGTCAGCGGGGAAAAGAAGAACACATTTTCAATGTTCTCAAAGCACAAGAGTTTTATCATTGACAGACTCTTTGAGGGCATCAACCCCAAAGCCAACCCGATTTAGGATGACCTGGGGGCTCAGTCACTACGTCAATTTGTTGCCTCCAATTAGAAAGACACAAGTGAAACTTGAAGTGGTTAAAATCAATCTACAAGGTCCTCATTCTTGTAGCGCTGCAAAGAGAAAACTACCAAATGTATTAGCTCCAAGAAATCCCCAACGATAGCAAAAATTAGTTCAGCCATGGCTTCCAATGGAAAAAGCGCCCTCGAAACCACATCCTCTTTGGCAGTCTTTATCAGACTTTAAAATAGCATTTACTTCACAGGTTAAAGCAAGAGTTTCCGTCTAACAAGATTGGACGGAATTCAAATCATCAGGTAACTTGTTGAGTTACTTGCAATGCGTTACTTTTTGAGTAAACCTAGGGGCAACGAATTACTTTCCTGAAAAAGCAACGGCATCGGTGGCGGAACGGCTTTTTTAGTCCTCCCGTTACCGTTGCTTTCTTCTTTTTTAAATGAGAAAAAAAACGTAAAATGGTGTCCTCTCCGATTTTTTTAAAAGTTCCGTCCCTAATGCAGTGACTCATTTGCTACTGATGGGATCAAATAAATAATCACAAGATGGCTGAGACCAGGCATATCAATATACACACTTCTATGACGTATGGCATTATTCCTTGCATGACGGACGTCCGAAGGTTAGCCTGAAAATGTAACCCTGTTTTTTTCCCTCGTCAAACCAGTGGAATATTAGCCTTAAGTAAATTTTTTTCAAATCATTAAAAGTAAGATAAAAAAATACTTGTCAAAATGTTCAGTAAAAATCAAAACAGATGAAAACCAAGCAACCTTTAATTTTCCAACCCTTGTACCCACGTTCATTCATTTGTTTTACTTTATTTTTACTAAACGTTAAAAAAAATCGTATATAACCGGTATTTTTGCAGTTTTAGGCCACCTTTTTCTGAAAAAGTAACGGAATCGTTAGCGGTAACGGGTTTCTATTCTTCGGTAACGGTTCAAGCCCTGCAAACACTATTTCACTCTATACGTCAAGCGGGACCCACAATGGTCAAATGACACCATGGCCCCTTCTTGAGATACATCTGCTAGCCCCCCCTCCAACAAGTTTGAACCCACTGAGCTACTCCATCTAAGCCCAAGAGGAGAGAAATGGCTTGCAACCTTTCCACAGGAATACCAGCTCCTTAGGATTTGCCATTGCCTCTGATTGGGCCAATTTGTCTAAAAACGGCATAGTTTGTACATTCAAAGCTCTTTGGAAACATGAAAGACAAGAGGCTCAAGCAAATGGGACCATTGTTGAAAGCAATTAGTGTTTAAGCTATGGATACCAACTTGTGAAAGGTACTTTCCTTCAAAGACGAGATGAAATGGATCTCACATAGTGACGGGTATTGTTTATTCAAGCTTTTTCTGGAGCTTCTCTGTTGTTTGTTGGAGTGGAGGAGGATTGGTATAATACTACATCAAGAACAACCATTGTTTTGTTTTTGTTTTGTTACGAAGTCAGAAGACAGCTCTCTTGTTCGGCCTGCCAACTGATTTTGGTTATCCCAATTGAGGGATATTACCACTTCGTCGTCACAGCCAACATTAATTATTACCTCACCCTCGGGAATGACCGCAGGTTCGCCCATTTAAGCTGTTAAAGCAGCAACTCATGCTGTAATTTAAATACCGCAAAGAAGCTTGGACTTGGCTTCCCTGGGATCGAACCAGGATTCGCAAATTGGAAAGCGGATGCTCTACCAATACGGTATCCAAGCAAGCCTGAAGAACAACCATATATCCTGGAAAATATTTGAATTGGGGGAGTACACATTGAAAATGAGGGTTTACATAAATCAAATCCGAATCATACTTGTTGGATAGCAAAAGTTCAAGACCGAAATCAAGTGTTAAAATGAGATATGGCAAAGTACTTTAATGGTAATTTTAACAGGAACGACAATACCATGTGGATGCATTTTTTAGCGTCAGGGTATACATTCTACATAGACTTAAATCATACCTTAGCGCATCGCGTAATTGAATGCAATGACAAACTCAGTTCAATTATGCAACATAAATTCGAGTAACAAAAAGTTTTGCATCAAGTGAGTCCCAGAGAGAGTATGAATATTGAACCATTTCTTTTACTCACAGGGTATCCCAAGCTGTATGTGAAATCGATGTTAAGCGAGTAGAGGACGTGGAGGATGTATTGGCAATGGAATTTCCTATTGTGTTTGGATCCACGTAATTGGGGAATCGCAGATAATCTTTCTGGGGTACGATAAACAGACAAAAAGCTTGCCAAAGCTAAGATTTCCACCATTAAGAAAACAAAACACTTTCAGTACAAATGCATCAAATGAATTAAACGTTCTAATGACACTGGCTATGAAGAACTATTTTCTTTCTTCTTCCAGATTCAGTTTTCACAAGAGCAATTGCTCCGAGGGAAATCATTTAAATTCAAGTACCTCAGACAAAAGCTCCGTGGCCCCAGGAGGAGGACTTGGGAGGCGTGCCCGGTCTTACCCTGATCGATCCGAGTTCCAACATGCCATGCACCTCGCAAATGCTACCTTCTCCGATATCATCGAGGAAGACAGTCAAGTCTCTAATTCCGGGGGAGGTGGACTCCGGCTCTCCCAACCCTCTTTGGTGTCGCCCTGCTGCAGCCTCCCGTTAGAGAAGACAGCAGACATTAAATTCACAATAGGACAACCCGGCGCACCTCCACTTATTAACTTTGTGGCTCAAGGCCGGTGCTCACTCTCCCGGTCAAGGTCAACTTCCCCCAAACCCGTGACCGTGGATTCTTGTTGCCAAACTACCGGAGAATCGGATGGATTCTTAATGAAATGTCGTTGCTTCCCAGTGCCAAATGACTCCGGTGACAAACAACGGTGTGGTGGAAAGTGTAATGAATGGGTAACGCCTGGGGAGTCAGTGTTGCTAGATGAGGTTGGGGCTGTTGGTCAGTTACCTTTGCCACTTGAACAAGCGAATGCATTTGAAGGCGTCGTTAAGGATGACGACGATCAAGATTCCGGGAATGGATCCGTGTCAGAGTTGCACGCACTCTTTGACCGAGAATCCCAAGCCAGGCTTAATGGCGTCCAACATACAAAGGCCTGAGGGTGTATCTAAACCTGAGATGCTCTTAATTGCATTGACGATGGGGAAATCTAATCAAAATGTTTATAGACCTTGACCGCCAATCCGTGGGAGAGATCAGATCTGAGCGACGAATGATTGAATATATTGGGATTGGTAGACGATAACTCAAACGTAGAAGAGAGTGACGAGTAATTTGTACTGTAAACGTGACGTAACGAAGGAAAAAAAAATCAAAAATAGAAGTGGTAACATCAATAAACGAATATCAAGTGTGTGACGAATTGTTCAAAAGGGAAACCAATTCTTTTGGAGCAATAACTAATCTTTTGACTGAGAGCAGATCCTTTTTCGAGAGAGTGATTATTTTTTCCTCGTGAAGGTCGGCCTTTACCATGAGTTTTAGTAGTAAGGTCAATGCCCGAAGATTGCGTTCCAGAAGAAGATCAAACAAACGGACCATTGTCGGCGCACGGTCAGCCTTGAGATCCATTTTGACTCGTTCCAAAAAGGCTTGAAAGCGCTGAAGGCTCTCATGGACCACATATAGCTCTTTCAAAGTGAAATTTGTGCCTAGAAAAAGCTCTTCGATCTTGGGCCCGTGCATTTCAAAGATGATGGGGATCAGAGTAGGAATCATGGTACCAATATCCTTCAAATTTTGCATGTCCACTGCTGAATTGATGGCTGTTTTGGGATCAAAAAGCTCTCTCACGGATATTATCTTGGAATTAATCGCATTCATGGTATCCATGGAACTTTGAGTCATATTCAAAGGGTCAACTATCTTCAATATTTCCTCCCAGATCTCTTGGCTATCCGAGTATTCGCTTTGACCTAAGGTGATGTTGATAAAGGTATTGAAGAACTCCAATGGTTCCTGATCCAAGCTTAGCGACGAATCTAGCTTCTTCATCATCTTAATGCCCAACTTGGTTTCGATATCGTCTTTGATCTTGGCTTTGAACCTTCGAGACATATCCGTCACGTCATTGATGCTGGGAAGGCCACCGATCTTCACACTCTTAATCTCATTACTCATGTGGGTCAGAAGTTGGTCTACGTAAGTCTGGAGTCGAAAGTTATCCGGGTCCGAATCGACTCTATCTACGGATTGTGGCTGGGATTTGAAGGGCGAGCTCAAAGTGTCTTGAATTTGTCTCAGCTTGGCCTGCACATCTTGTGTCATGTTTCCGTACATATGTTCCATCTCAATCCATGATGGAATACCTTCTATCACCTTGAAGTGCTTGAGATCCCAGACAATCTCGGCCCACATCTCTTGAGGAGTAGCCCAACGACGTCGTTTGGATGGATTAGAATCGACTCTTAAAGGGCTTTGAAGGCTCCTGAGAGGGGGGCGTTGAGCACGAAGTCTGGCAAATGGATACGGAGCAGGTGGGGGACCATTCTGGCGACGTGAGATTCCCCCGGGTGATCTCCACTTTCGCATCCCTCCAAATGGTCGATAGTTTCGGATGGTGTAGTCAAAGCGTGAAATTGCCGAGCTGATTCGGTCAAATCCCAGGCGAGCATGCTTGCTCCAACCTGAAGGAGAGCGATAAAAAGGTAATCATGATGAAGAAGAATAGACTGTTCGGCACTTGATATGCTTTTACTCTTGGTTTCACAATTAGGTCAAGCTGTGGCTCATAATGGATATTCAAGAGTGCACTACACGTTTCAATTGAATCGTAACCTAATCCCTTTTCCTTCTATGATCCGTTTAAAAAGAACAGTTTGAGATTGGAAAGTTATTGTTTGAAAAGAGAAAAAAATGTGAGCAAAAAAAACGGAATATATAATCAGATTCTTTAAACAATTGGCTAATACTAATTCGTCGGTAAAACAAGAATTGTATTACTGTCCTTGATCATTTCTTGTTATGCCTTGTTTTATATACCCAGACATGACAGTTTTTACATTGAATGGCATTATTTGTATCGGTTACAAAATCCGTGAACTTCAGCCCCTCAAAAAGAAGGTTGGGCTTACAAAAGGTCACTCGTTAAAAGACAACTTTTGAGTGACACATGGAAAGCCCTGCCACATGCTTTGAGTGAGCTCCTTGTCCAAATATTTTCCAAAATATGATTTTTTAGACAAGAGAGGATCCAACATGCATATCAGGCCTTGTAATGCAACTTCTATGAGTACATTTTGCTTTTATGGAACAGCGTTCAAATTCTTTAGGGATTTCTTAAAACACCAACGGATACGGAAGTAAGTTGAACAACTAAAACAGTCTCCCAAAAACAAAGTTTCTCCGAATCTATAAAACTTGAATGCATATGCCACTTTTTGTTTTTAGAATGTGTTCCATGAAGGAGCAAAAGAGGCAATTTGACCATTGTTATTGTTTATGGCTTCTTTTGAACCACAACAATATGAATTTACGCTGTATATTATAACCCACAATACAGGATGAAAGAAATTGAGGGCCACTTTTGACGCCCTCTGAAAATCCTTCTATCCAATCAAAGATCTGCTTGATAGTAATTTTTAAGGCTCCAAAAGTCACCCTTAATTTCTATCCACCGTATATGTATTCTTTCTTTAATATTTAGGACCATGTTTTAAAGCCACGCGTGTTCAAGTAATAGCAGCAAATACAACTGGTTCGAAAAGAGTTTTTAGAGATAATATGATGCTTTTTGTTTTTCTTGTACTTTTGGAAAAAAACAATTTTCTAAGTGAGCCCTTTTTTGCAGCATGCTAAATGTGCCCATTACCTCTTTTGCGTAGGATTGAGCATTACAGAGAGTGACTTTGGGAAAAAAGAATTATCGTAGTGAATCTGCAAGTTTACCAAGACGCGGAAAACACTTTTGAAAAATGTTAAAGATATTCAGCTCGCCACGAAATTATCATTTTCAAAAAATCAAGGCCATGGTCCTTTTCAGCCTAAAGCCATGGTAAATGGGTCTGGCAACTTTTACTCAACTCAAGCCTCGACAAACCAACCCCAACGTAGAATGCTGTCAATGCCAATGCAAAACTTTTTACTTGTCCTCTGTTCCATCCCACATCCGCTCGATTTCTTCAGAGGAAAAAATCCCAGTTTGAAGGCAGGCTCTTAAGTTTTTCAGTGCATGTTTTTCGCTTGAACGGCCATCCCATGCAAATGCACTCAACTCACGTTTTAGATCCCGGGTAACCCTGTTGAGCCCTGGCGACGAACCCCGACTTTGCAGGTTTTGAGCTAGATGGCCTTTGTTCTCCATTTGAGGAATGTCAGTGGTGTCTTTATCTCGTGTGGCCTGTCGAGATTCCTTTCGAGTGTATTGAAGCGTTGTTCCTTCCGCCGAGGGAATGGACGCCGATCCGGGCAAGGCACTTGAGCTTTCGGCATGACTTCGATGTGGCCTCAAATGTGAGGTTACAGATTTCTGGAAAGAGCAGATAAGTCGAGTTAACCTTAGGGACAATCGCGAGGGTAAATGACGAATGTACTATTGAGGTTTCAGGACTTGGTCAATGAAGCATGATGAACCTCAAGGAAGTCTTATGAGGTAGAATAAGTGGATGTGGGAACGTAATAGTCCAATATGTGGTCTAATCAGCAATCAATTGTTTATATAGGGCTAGTCAAGTAAACGCGTTCATGGACAACTGACGTTATTCCATGGAATAAAATCAAAGACAACATGCCCAGCCAAACCGCACTATGCATGCATTGGATTTGGACATTTTTTCCATTTTACATGCTTGTCTAGGCAATTAGCATTGCGGTATTGAGCCAATTTGATAGTGCGTTCACTGATTAACATCAAACATGCTCATTTAGTGGGGTTTAGTAACACAATTCCGCTCAAAATCACTCGATCACTCGTCGATTGGCAAGACGAGCAGCAATGAACCTTTAAATCTTGAAAGTGCCCTTCGGCATATCCGAAAGCGGCCGAACCAGAGATCTTATTACTTTAAGACTGTTACCCGTTTCCAAATCTTGAACATTATTGAGAAGCTGCCCTGTAAATCAAGCTCAGGTTTTGACGGAATGTCTAACCTGGTCTTAAAGGGCGTTAAGGACGCAGTCATACAGCCTCTTGCTCAACTTATAAATATTTCCCTGATCACTGGGTACATCCCTCAGGGCTGGAAATGTGGAAAAGTCATTCCACTTTTTAAAAGTGGTAGTCGGAGTGACATGTCAAACTACAGGCCGATTTGTATATTGCCAACGCTCTCCAAAATCTTGGAAAGGGTGGTCTACAATCAGATTTTTACACCCTTCAATGATGATCATATGTCTCCAAATCAGTTCGGTTTTCGCCCCAAACACTCAACATCTCATGCTGTTCACAACTTTCTGCAAAATATTTTTGAAAATAGTCATACATTTAAGTTCTCTGTATCAGTATTCATTGACCTCAAAAAAGCATTCGATACTGTGGACCACAATATTTTACTCGCAAAGCTGAAGTATTATGGGTATAGCCACCATGTAACAAATTGGCTTCGAAATTATTTGACGGGACGGGAACAGGCCGTTAAATTAGACGACAATGTTTCTAGCCTTTGCACTGTAACTTGTGGCGTTCCTCAAGGAAGCATACTTGGCCCACTCCTATTTTTGATTTACGTCAATGATCTTCCCAATGTAACACCGTTTAAAATAACAATGTTTGCAGATGACACGACACTTCAACATTTTGGCAACGATCTGATAGCAATGGAAGAGGACTGTAATTGTTGGTTCGAGAACTTAAGAGAATGGTTTAGAGCCAACAATATGTCGATAAACTTAAAAAAGACCAAACTAATGTTGCTTAATCCTTCTAATAACGCCACTAATGACTTCAATTTGGTAAGCAACGGTCAAATTGTTGAACAGGTAGGGACAGGTCGCAGTGAGTCCACAGTGAAATTCCTGGGCCTTTACTTGGACGAAAAATTGACTTGGAAGATCCATTTGAGGGAAGTGCGCAAGCAAATTAGTCGAACACTCTTTATCCTTTATATGGCAAGAAATGCTTTGCCGCAGAACATGAGACTTATTTTGTATAATGCTCTCGTGAAAACAAAACTAGACTATTGCATTGAATACTTTTGTCATTCCTCAGCAATAAACGAGCTATTGACCTTACAAAAGAAGGCTGTGAGGTGGGTTGTAATGGCAAAAAGAAAAGCTCACACAGCCGCATACTTCAAAAAGCTGAACATTTTACGAGTTAGGGATTTGGGGATGATTAAGCAGTTAAAATTTGTTCATGACTGTATGAAGGAGACATCTCCTAAGAACTTCCACAATTTTACGTACAAAGTCCGAAGGGGGGGAGACATTTACTTAAACTTACCTTTAGTCCGGAAAGCCTGGTTGCAAAACTTGCCATCTTTTGTTTTTCCCAAAACATGGAACGATTGCCAAGCCAATTTAAAAGTTAGGTATTGCCTATTCGTAACTCTGGAGCAATGGATTGGGTGTGTGAGAGAAAAACTTATTAGTTCGTACTCGACCACTTGCGACAAACACAATTGTTTCTCGTGCCGGTGATTCCGAGGTTTCTCCTCCGATGAAAGTTTGCCTCTAGACATTGCGTTTTGTTGCTAATCGACCTGCCCCTTGGAAAGCCGAGTGCCAGAATGCCGATCCGGACGATGCCAATTACCTGTTTTAACGTGCTTTAAGCACCCTGGACCTCATGAAAACAAGCCGTTATGGCTTATGAGGATCCACGGTCTCAAATCTACCAATATAACTGTTTTCTTTTCTTTTTTTTTTCTAATTGAGACCGAAAATACATACATACATACATACATACATACATTATTGAAAATTCAATGGGCTAATGGTGCGAGGTGATTGTGATGTTTGTCTAGTTCTCTCTCCCCAAATTGCCCAAAATCAGGGTGCCGGACGACATTTTTGCTTGAATTTCCTTTACTGGACATCCCCTATTAGATGAGAATAATATGTGGATCTGTGATAGTTTTGTATGCATGACTAACGAAAGCAAATACTTCGAGAGAAGTAAATCAGTTTGACGGATGGACGTAATTCAACATAAAAGGAGAGATGAATTATTAAAAGTTTTGAAGCAAGGAAGATCAAAGGAAAATCCTTAAATAAAATTTCAGTTCGCTTCGTGTTGAAGAATGCATTAATTTTCAAACATAATGAAGTAATCATCTGCAATCTAAATATTTATTATATTCAATCTTAATATTTATGATATTCTTAATCTTCATCTTCAATCCGATAGCATGTTTGAAATCGGATATACTTAGCGTCAGTTAATATTATACACCATTTATTTTCAGTCGAAGAGTTCAAAAATGGGGATTTTCAAACTAAATTACGTAAAGCATTATCAAGCAATTGCTTAGTCATATGAGCCATTAGTAGAGGGCAGATATAAAAGTTTTTCACATAGAAAATATTTTTTCACATAATTTGAAGTTTTAGCCAAAAAAAAAACCTTTACATTGCCATTACGTCCAAATGGCACTTTTTCTTCAATTTTGACCTGGGAAACTTCCACTTCACCTAGAACACTAAAATATGAGTTCAAGACAATTTGGTTGATCTCATTACTTTCTAAAATTGAAGCATCATTCATAAGTGAAACTAAAAGCAAGATAATATCCAATTTTTACAAACTTTTCAACTTCCTATGTGAAGTAAAGCAAATTTAAGCAAAACTGTTGCCTGGGCACCCTGATTTTGGCCATTTTGTGGAGGGAGGGAGAGTTTATACAAACATCACAGCCAACTTTCACCATGATTCAATTTAATTTAAAACTATCAAGTGAGTTATGCAATGAATCGGAATTTGAGTTGCAGTACATTTGGTATAAAAAAGCGATGAAAAAGATTGGTTCTATCAAATGCTTTTCAATTAGGCCAGTGAAGTAAGGAATTTCTTGGTCCAGTTACCCCGAAACATATTTTCACACAATGTGTCGATAAAACTGCGACTCACAGCACAATTTTAGCCTCACAGGCTTACAGTTTGAACTTGGAACCTGCTCCAACTTTCTGCGATCTGTGAGAGACTTTATCACTTCGTCGGTAGAATCGTATATATATATATATCAACCTTGGTAGAATAGCCCCCAGCACGATCGAGAGTGTCCAAACGGTAAACGTTATTCTCCACCGATTAGTTGGCGGTGCTACTTTTTTAAATCTTAACCTGACCTTATCAAACCTAATCTAACCTTACCTAACCTAACCCAACCTAACTTAACACGATATTAATAACCCTTAAAGTCTCAATCTAAACCTTTTAATATTTTGGCACAAATTTAAAAATGAGCACCGCCAACTAATCGGTGGAGAATAACGTTTATAGTGTCCAAACCGATTAAAATCATTGCGGATAATCAAACTTATTGTTATTAATTGGAATCATTACTTTATTCTAACACGAACATTTTTATACCAGCTCTTGCACCCTCCGGTTTTTTCTTTTTCCAGTTTTAGAAGCACTGACCCCTTCATCCGGAACAAAAATAAACTTCGATGAAAACTACTTGGAACGTGTAAACGGCAAGAGGGTTGGTCTGTGAGCTGTGAATCGCTAATTCGTCGAATTTATTTAATAGAATTTGTGTCGTGTTAATGGACCATAACGAATAAAATGTAGCGAGGCGCCGTCATTTTGGGCCTCTTGTGGAGGGAGAACTTAGACAAACATCACAGCCAAGACGCATCTACAGTGATTAAATTGAAGTTCCGGGTCATTAAATTGAAAATTATTGCTAAACTAGCAATGCATTTTAATAAACAGGTACAATTTTATTCATTAGCATACATAAGAATAACTAAACCTGGACAAAGTTGGATTTTGGATCTAATTTCGTTGCTTTTAAATTTTGAACTCTTTCAATTGATGATTTGAAAACCAAGGAAAGAATGTTTAGCTTCTTCTTTGCTTACTTTTTTGTGATCGGTTCAATTCTTTCTGTACCAAAATTAGTTCAGTGACCCTCAAAAACATGTGCTGACATTATCAGGCAGCTTTTGCGTAAGGGAATCGAATTTTGAGGCTCAGCCGTCCAACCCAATCACTGCACATCAAAAGTGTATTTCCCTTCATTATCATCTCATTTCATGATGCAATTTGGTGTTGCCTTCTAATCCAGTAACGAACTTTTTCCATTTTTTGGGCTTCTACCCTCCCCTTTAAAAGATACGTCACATGGACATTTTCCTGCCCATATACTGCATACACTCGAATCATAAGAAAAAAATATGCTGAATGGCCAGTCGATGACACAATAAGTTTTGAATATTATATTTTTTGGAGCCTTGAACCATGGAACTCTAAACGAATCACGTGGTTGGCTTGAACCAGCAGACTGAATATCATGGAAGTTACAACAATCGGGGTACAAATAGAGGTTGATAAGAAGATAATGGATGGCTCTTATACCGACCGATGTCTCCATCTAGACAGACCTTTGATCAAAGAATCTGCTTTGTATCATTGAACACCTCCAAAAGTGGACTAAAGAAGCATCGCGTTCCTATCCATTTCTACCAATAGCGTTTTTCTTCTTGCCGTAATATCAGATGTCACGCGATTACAACTTAATATCGCGTTAAAACTCAGGGCAATGGAAATCTTTGGACAAAAAACTAACTTGAGGCAGAGTGTTAGAAACTTCCTGCGATGTTGAAGCGATTCCTATTTCATCCAGGATCTGCCTGTCCACTTCGAAAGACGTTCATGTTAAGAGATTTTGATCGTACGTTTTGCGTTGTTCATGACTTACCTTTAATCTTGGGTCCATTAGGTTTCCTCTCACATGAACCAGTGTCAAGAGCATCAAGCAAAGTATTCGCTTCCAGGCACGCATCTTGGCTAAATAACTACCACACAATTACACAATTCCGAGACACCTTTTCATGTTTCACTGGAGATCTCTCAATTGGTACAAGTTTTCCATCCAACTACTAACTCTTGATTTCTCTCCGAGAATATCCGAAAAAGTGCTTCACCTCTGCGACTTTATCGACTGATACTCATTGGCAACAACCAGAAACTGTAGCATTGTGGATGATTTCTCGACCTGTTTGGGGTTCAATCCGAACAGGTTGGTGAGTGGATTGAGCCAGGGGGACCAGACCAACGAACGATTCGGGGATGGGTCGACCAGGATGTGAGTCCGACGTTTCAAGACGGTCAATTTCTCTCCTCCGTCCGTCCATCCATCCATCCAACCGTCCATGAACAAATAGTTGGTTGGTTGGTTCACGTCTGATTCCTAACTGGGCCAAACCATTGTCGGGTTGCAACTGTACCTGTTGTCTCGGAGAGGTGAGCATGATAATGATGAGCGAGAGAGCTCTTCGATCATGAAGCATAGCAGCGGCAACAACAACAACAGCAACAGCAACAGCAACAATCATCATGACGGATTGGAAATTAAAACGTTAGGTTAGCTCAGTGATTATGAGTGAAAAAAATTATGTCATGTCAGAGAAATCAACTTGCATGTACGTACGGTAGAACCCCGTTATGGTGAAATTTTTGGGAAACAATTTTTTTTCACTTAAATGGGGTTTCTCTTTTTGAGGTCGAAAAAGGTGCACAGGTTTTAGAGTAAGATGGGATATTGTCAAGACACTTCGTTTTTATTATCTACATCATGCATTTTCATTCTTTACTTTTTTCATATTCGACTCTTTGAATCTCGGAGACTCAAACAGATCAAAATAATTCTCATACTGGAGTTCCCAATTTTACGCAACATATATTTTCCAAGTTTTTTGGAGTTGTCCTAGTATTGTGAAGAATTATAAATAATGACTTTTATCTCTTTTCTACTCATGAGCACTTGGCATACGAATCTCTTCAACTCTGAGATTGATGGTGTACTTTGTTTTGGATAGCCATACATATCGGCAGCCATCAAGAACCCTCCACCAATAAGAAAAAGGGACCCGAGAGAAAAATCAGTTTTGGCGTCCCAGGGTAGGCAAATTTTTGTATCATGTCCAGAGATTTCAAAATTTTCCTTATAAATGGGTCGCTTTAAGCAGCATTTACATGGGGGCGAGTCGGTTTCAAATGATTTTTTTCCTTATAACGGGGTTCACTACAACGGGGTTCCAAGATAATATATAATGTATTATCTTGGGAAAGGAAAATGATTTAACTGATTTCTTCATTCTTTATAGCCTATATCGATTTTCGATAGATCGGAGCCAATAGTTCTGCTGTACGGCCAAGGCGGATGTGGGGTTTAAATTCTTACGCGAATTATGCGTCAAATGTTAGTAATTTGTAAAATGAGTTGAGTTGGCATTTTTTTCACTTTTGAAGTCCAAAGTGGCGTAACTGAAGGAAGTTCAATCATGCATTACACAAACTTCTTCACAAGTGAAATGTCTGTCTTTCATCGTGTTTTAAACATTCAAACCTGGTTGAAAATGGCCGAGCTCTCCTATGTATAATCTGGAACTTTTAATTGATGTCACAGATTTGGACCAGCTTGTTCACAATTACGATAGCGTTGGGCACTTCTATGACGTGCACCCCGTATTCCGATCCAAAGAAGGACATTTTCAAATTAGGTGAAAATTGCAAATGCCCACTCTATTC
>NC_081442.1:12093983-12095312 GCF_007210705.1 Tigriopus californicus
CTGTACAGAGGCGGGACTTGAATTGTCCATGGAAAGAGTTTTTCGGTGCAATTAATCTGTTTGTTGAATTCTTTACGATAGACTAGCAGGGATGCAATTCGTGTTTTGAAACTTAAAAAAAAAATGACCAAATTTCTTGTTCATTGTCAAAATTGTTTTCCACGGCTCCAAATGATTCGGTTTTGGAGGGTGATGGTGACAATAAATTTCTTATGACAAGAGAATATCATTTTTCAAAACAACTTTGCTTTTGATTGGTACTCATTCGCATTTAATTCATGAGCTACTGGTATATAGTTGAGTTGGAACTTGCAAGCGTGTAGGGATGAAATTTACTAGGGTAAAATGCCAAATGATGGAAAAATAATACTTTTTTGAAAGGTACAGCAGCTCAATATTTTGTCGACCAATAGGTGGTATATAGATGAAAATCTCAGGCCAAATGATTTTCGTTGTAAGCACCATATCACTAAATCCAGCCAGGAACTAACCGTGCCTATTTTATCCAAATATCTTGAAAAGGGGAAAAATTATACCGGACCCAGAGTAGGACAAATTCAGCGGGATAACCGTTGACAGTCCCATTAAAATCTAGCAATCCACCGTTAGAGAGCTTATCTGTGCGTTAAAAAGCTAATTCTAGTTAGTCTGGATGTGGAGAAACAACCATGAACGTCCTGAGTTCGAAAGTAGTAAAAACCCAGGCAATCTAATCTTTATTTCTTTTGATGAAAAGCCAAAAGTTATGCATATGAGGTGCAATGTATAAGCTCAAGGTATGCCATGCTTGATATGAATTGACAAAAATGCATCATGGATTTTAATTACACCAGAGTTGTAAAGGGGAAAGGATTTCTGGAACCGTGCTTGAAAAGCGCTACTGAGTGTGAATGTTGAATAACCTTTGGAAGGCGACGAGAAACGTTACCCTTTTGTTTGATCAGACCGGTGTCCCTAAGTCAAGGATGTGCACATGACAGACATTCCACATAAATATTTTGGTTCGGTATTTCAGTGTCCTCTCCTATATCAAGGAACCCAATTATTTAGGGTTGAAGACAACGTCGGCTTGTGGTCCGAACGGAATCTCTACCTTTGTCTTGAAAAGGCTAAGTGATGTTGCGAGTGTTCCCTTGTCGGCATTGTTTAGAATGTCCTTTAAGAGTGGACTGTTCCGTCCAATTGGTAACGAACAATCGTGAGCCTTATTCACAAGGCTGGAGATAGACGGGAATGCAAGAATTACAGACCAATTTCATTAACCAGTGTTACAGCCAGAATAACAAAGCCTTAAGGTTCACACGATTATAATTCAAGGTTTCATAACTT
>NC_081442.1:12095886-12098257 GCF_007210705.1 Tigriopus californicus
TTTTAGGTCCCCATGAAAAAGTGATTCGCCAAATCAGACCAACGGAAGACGAAAGAGCTCTTCAACTTGACTTGAACTTTCTTGGGGTATGGACAGAATACAACAAGATGATCCTAAATCCAACTAAGTGCACATTCTTGCGGTTTGGGGTCGGAAGAAGTGGTCAGAGTTCCTGTAACAACATAGATGGGATAGATGGAAAGAGTCAACGGGATTTGGGTGTGTTATTTCTCTTTGGCTGGGGGTGCAAGGGTCGGGTGCAAGCCAGTCATCACATCATCCATGTCCAAATTCCGACAGGCAATTTCAAGTCCGATATAAGTTTTGGTTCTCCGTCTGTGGGTGTACCTAAAAGTTTTCTTCAGAAAGGTCAGGGTGGTGATTCTAAACGGGGGACCTCTCTCATAATAGGAAACTGCTCTAACCACCACACCAAAGGAGCACATTTATCTCTCATTGTTCGGCTTTCGTGGCTAAACTGCAAAAGCAAACATGACGCCTTGTATGTTTCGAAGGCATTTTTTAACTCGCAAGCCCCTTAGTTTGGCTGCATTTGTTCCAACGAATGTCGGACCCCTATTGGATTACAACACCCCGTTATGAAACCCTGTACTATTGGGAGATAAAAGGCACATTGAGTCGCTCCAGTGGAGGCCTACATAACCTCACATATGAGTAAAGGCTTGGGATTACATCACTGGAACAGAGAAGGGTAGTGTTCGACAAAGCCTCTGCTTATAAGCTGAGAAATGGAGTGATTGAGATCAACAGATTGGGATCGAACGGCCCAGAGGCACTCAATGACAATCAGGTCGGACTTTTCATTTTTGGACACTTTTGTCCACCCCTGTCCAAAAGTGTCCAAAAGTGCCCAAAAATACGAAACTTTAGAACTACAAATCTAAAGGAAATTCTACTTGAAACCTATATTTTGCTTCAAAAATTGTTCATTCATGGTTCCAAAAGCAAAACTAGTCTTTAAAACCTTTGCCATATACCTCTTACATACCCAGAAAAGATATTTGAAAGACAAGTTCTTCACTCTTTTTATCTTGCCTTAGACAGCAAGCATGAAGCAAAGCCTCCCTCTAATATAATATAGCTGGTACAAAGCATTAAAGAACTGGAATGGCTAAATATTATATTCTGGCTATATAGCTTCATTAATTCAACATTATTAACTTTTTTGCAACAACATCGTTGTTTAAAATCGTCAGTCCTTTAGGATTTTCTTTTTAAAAGAGCTAATAATAAAAATTGAACATCTTACCCAATTGTTAAAATTCAATGATGACATATTTGTCCTATATTTATGGTTTTTCTTCCACATGCAAGTTAGTTTGAATATTCTTAGGCATATCTTTTCACTTTTAAAGATGCGCTTGATGTCAAAAAATGAGAAGACTCACTCAAAAAAAGAACTTAAATGTTAGTTTTTAGTTGTGTGATAAAAGTGTTATTCATATGCTCTTTATAAATATAACAAAGTGTTATTGAATAGTTGAGATAGAGCTACTGAGCTTTTTTTTAAACCTAACTTTAGTAAGAATTACCCAGCCACCAAATGCCTTTATTGTAGTGTGGCTTTGGCTTTGACCTTTTTAACAGTCAAAATATATTAATGATATCTATTTTGACTTTACAAAGCTGTATCGTATCAAGATAATAAATTGAGATCCCAAAAACGCATTTTAGTGTAGATTTTGGAAATTAAAAACGCTAATGAAAATGTATCTGTTTTCTACAAAGGCCAGTTACTACATCATATTGACGTATTTTAAGAAAGCCTAAATTTCATTAAACTGATTCTATTTGCTGGTTAACATCTATATTAGGTTAAGAAATAATATGGCTTAGGGTTTAAAAGTGTGTGCTTTTCAACCCCCTTTTGGACAATTGTACTTACTGTTGGACACCTTCTGCCACCACATTTGTTCACTTTTGTCCACTCCTGTCCACTTTTGGACGCTTTTGTCCAATTGGCGTCCAAAAGTTAAGCTGATTCTCAAAATTGCCCACCCTGAATCGTACACGCAGTGAAACTAGCCTGCACTTTAGCTCAGACCATCAATATTCCAGATACTGACAGCACTTTCTTTCAATTCGTGTGATCAAATTTTTTTTTTGCCACTTCTCAAATGCTTCTAATCTGTGGACTGTTGGTTTTGAGAGTGTTTTTGCGCATTCTTTTACATATTTTCCCTCTCAACCTTCTTTTCTAACCAATAACCTATAGATTTCATGATTGGAGTAGTTTTTCAATAAACATAGTTTGAATTTTTTTTTTTTGGTGCGGACTTCCTTACAGCTACCGGGATTGGAATCCCAGCAGTTCAAGACGAGAAGATTATTTATTATACTTGACTTTTAT
>NC_081442.1:12098941-12129649 GCF_007210705.1 Tigriopus californicus
AATTTCATTACAAAACCTTTCATGATGGACAAGTTTTACTCATCATGTGACTTGCCAAAGACTCCAGACTCTGGGTAATTATAACCATATCTGGTATTCGCCCATTGTCTCAAGACTATACCGAACAATGACTGACATTTTTAAGGGCACTGAAAATGGTCTTAAAGATAGGCAGTGTAAGTTATTGGCCAAACAGACAATGTTCATCTGATTCTTTGACAGGTTGGACATAAGGATAATAATGATTTGTGAATAAGATTGAGTCTCAGACCGAGTCTCTAAACAGATTTTAGAACTAAAGCTCTATGGGAAGTGTAGCTACATGTATTTACCATTAAAGATGCTCACCTGGCCCCGAACAATAGTCCCTCATACCCAAACTCCACGGAACCGGCGTAACTTAACCCAACCCAACCTCAACCCAGCCACTTTCAGGGTTACTTTATTTTCATTTCTCCGCCCCACATGCTATGTTAAAACAGTCCTACTCAATAAATTTCCTACACCTGTGGTACCACTTTAGCCCCCCAAAATAAGTCATGTTTTCAAATGTATGTTGTAATAGAGTAATAAGCCATCCCCAACCCATATTCCATTGTGATTTGGCCATTCTTTCTTTTGAATGCGCTTTCGAAATGAGGAAAATCAGCTGTGCCCTTCCAACTTCCTTTTCCTGGAGACTCTTTCGCTGAAAGGTAACGCCGAAACCTGTGTCCGCCACTTATTGGTTATTTTCGACTTTCTAACCCGATCTGGCACCTCGTTACGCCCCCCGGTTCCCACCCCATTTCCCTGGCCATGCCGGATCGATAGTAGAGCGCGGATAGAGTGATGGGAGGCCGGGATGGGCGCCCACTCACTTCCCAGATTCACGTGGTCGAAGGGATAGATAGTAGTCGTGTGTCATTGGGTGAGGAGGGCCCCATGAGGGCCCATGGGTAGGCCAGGGGTGACTCTGATGGTCAGGGGGTCTCTGGGTGGGCAGTACTGTTGGATTGGCCGGCCGGCTTTCATCCATCTTGGGTCCATCCACGTGGATGGGTTCAAGTAGGATTGAGGAACAGTCTCGCCCTATTATATTCCATGGACCTGATACCGCCACTTGGTCGGATTAATGGGTTTTTAGAGTTAAACTGAGCCAGTTTTAACCAAGACTTTAGGACCATCGGAAAGATATTTGTCCCTTCTCCAATTTGGCCGATAGTGAAGATTGTGTAAGAGGGATTCCCTGACCCATTTTCCTGGGTCTATGTCCGATATTCAAGACAGATTTTTGGTGTGAAGCCGGTCAAACCCTCGATTTTTTATTAACCCGTGTTCATGGTGTTCGTTTTTAGCTCCGGCAAGATGACGAGTAAACGGCGCAATCACGGGCGTAACAAGCACGGACGCGGGCACGTCAAGTTCGTGCGTTGCATCAACTGCTCCAAGGCCTGCCCCAAGGACAAGGCGATCCGGAAGTTCGTCATCAAGAACATCGTGGAGGCTGCGGCCGTGCGGGACATCTCGGACGCCTCCGTCTACACTTCCTATGTGTTGCCCAAGCTGTACACCAAACAGTACTACTGCGTGTCATGCGCCATTCACAGCCGAATCGTGCGCAATCGATCCCGCGAAGCCCGACGCGACCGCACACCCCCTCCCAAGTTCCCTATGCGAGCGCCCATGCCCCAAGGCGGGGGTGGTTCGGGTGGACCGCCCGGTGGACGTGGACCTGGCGGTCCGGGCGGACCCGGTGGACCCGGAGGTCCACCCAAGGCCTAGGCTTGCCGCGGCCAGTCGACCGGATATCATCGAGGATCCACGAGCTATGTGTCGTTGAGATGAATAAAAATGGATGCCATTGGCACGCTGAATTAGTTTACATGGTTTATGCTAAGCGCCCTACGAGGCTAGGGATGGACAGTCTGATATGGGAACCGGACTGGCTGGTACTGGTCGCTCGGCTCGGATAGTTGGGTATTCTGTTTTGACCTGAGGGTGTCTTGTCCCTAAAGAGTACGAATCCCAGAAGGTTAACCAATTAAATTAAAGATGGGTTGTCTACAAACTCAATCCTAACTAGTTATCCGTTTGCCACATATATAACTTCATATGGTTTTCTTTGGTTGGCCCCCAAACTGACTTCATAAGACCGTACAGATTGAGGAGGTGTGGAAGGATTGATCAGTCCCGGAGGGATTCTTAAAGCCGTGAATACTAGACTCTGGGCACTGACCATGGGTAGCCAATACGTTTCAACTCTTGAACTGTAAAGGGTTCATCGCTTTCGGTGAAGAACAAGGGTTCTGAGCGAGTAGAGTTGGTGTTGAAAAATATCTTTGATTAAATATCGGATGGATTTTTCGACCCGGAATATATGTTCTCTTTTACCCAGAATCGGTCCCAACCATTACCCCACATCTTTTCGAGTCTTGAATAGGATTGAACAGGTTTACGGTTCAAATAGTCAATAGCCCGCACTTGTCAAATCAGGGGGTTACGGTACTAATCGTTAAGACATGTAAAAGCTCGGAGGGCCTCAAAAACTCGTCAGTTTTTGCAGGCCATTTTGATGGAAGAATTGCGTTCCCTACATGCCTTTTTCTTGACGGTTGCTATGGTCAGTTTTATTTCGAAAAGTCCGCCTTTACGACCCCATCAGCTGACTCGAAGAATCTGCAGTTCTGCCCTTACTTGCCCTTAATTTCAGGCTCACCAATATTTATATCCTTGTTCAAACACTTGCGGCTAAGAAATCCGTGGATGCCCGAGAGTACATGCCTACAATGGATAATTTGTGGGTATTATTTCGTTCAAAGTCAACGATTTCCCTCAAATATAAATCAGATTATTATCACTTAGTTGGTGACAATAACTTCTGTCAAGTCAGAACTTCGATTTAACAAATCGTGATTCAACCATGTTCTTGCTCTTTACCATATACTGCATTTAGTTCACAGCTAGGCTCGATTTAACGATATAATGGGACAATATCGTTACATCAAAGTTCGATTGTAGTCCACACGAATGATTGATTTGAATCTACACTTGCATATACGACCAATAGATTTCGCGATCGAATACACGAGTACTGTTTTCGATCAACAATTGCGGCAAACAATCGGATAATGAAACCCAGTCATAGACATTTCGCATGCTCGTCATCAATGGTGACCCTAGCACTCAACAGCCGTCATTTGTACAACACAAGATCTCCGAACATTTTTTACAGACTCGGAATTCGGAGGTTGAGTAGGCTAGTGCTCTGTAACGAGCGCGAAATATAGGGCACGAGGGTAGGCAATTTCAAGTACTTCTAAATTATTCGTAATGGATATTGGATTTGGCACACTTCGTTAGTAAATAAGGCTATCAGGATTGGCCCACCTTGGTAGAAAGTCATTGTAAAACGATCTGTCATAAACAGAGACGCACAAAGTAACAAAAACATCTATCAGCAATCGTTTGACACCAATTCAAAGTTACTTAATAGGTTAACAACATTAAAAACATAGACACTATATTCTGATTGAATATTCAGATAGGTTTAAAATTAGCTTTTGGGCGTCACTTTGGCAGTAACAAACTTAGAACATTGTGTCATTTTCACGGAGACAAATCATTGGATTATGGATTCTGAGAAAGAGGGCATGAATGAGGTCATCACTTAACCTCAAAAGCCTAAACTTTTTACTGCTGACATTGTGGCTAATCTTATTTCAAACTTAATTCATTTTTGCCATCTTTCACCATGTTTTATATTTTGTTCGTTTCGGATTTTGTGTCATGAAGGAAATATTAAAATAATATGGGACATGATAAATAAACCTTTTCTCGTATTTCTTTACAAATTTACGTTCTTTGGGAGGAAAGAAAATCTGCACAATCTGAATTATCGCAATGGTTCTTGTTTCTTTTTGCCATAATGTTTAGCTTCCCTCCAGATAAGTTTGAAAACCCTGGTTTATATCATAAAAAAGATAAAATCAATTTGTTCTAATCGGGATCTGTAGGACAGAGGATTTTCATTCACTTTCAACTTGTTGGCAACATCCCTTGTCCCAAACCTGATTCAAACCATTCCGTCACATTTTTGGAGGACGAGATGTCTGACGAATATTCTGCTCAAATTTGAACATAGGATGGCTCTTTTGTACGAAATAATAGTCTCTGACCACCACCTAGTTTGCAGTCCCAAGGAATTTTACAAAGACCTACAAGCAACCCATTGTTTCCCCTCACCCCCACCCCCCAAATGTGGAGAGCATCTTCATCAGAGCCATCTTTCTTAATTTTGTGACCAAGTAGATGTCCAAGCATTGAAAAAAACTTATTGCTGATACAATAATAACAATACGTAACAAATTCTTAAAGTTGACTTTTCCAATATTTGAGTATATCTGAGCTCAGATGTTCGCAATTTGTTTCATTTCTTTTCAATTACTTACTAATGAGATGCCCATCAACAAACGAGGCCATAAGGTTGACAAAATATCTTATTAAAACTGTTCAAAAGCATTTAAATAATTAGATCCAAGAGATCCATTCCAGATAGAATAGATCCATTCAGCCTAGTTGGTACTCTCCGTAAGCAATGAAAAATGTCATCAATCAATAAAAGATTAACAATTTCACTTGATTTAGTCTGAATTGGATATTGTTTTCTTGTTTTGGCAATGAGCAGAAATGGGGGCTTGGTGCACCTTTTGGATTGTGCTGTGAATAGTAATAATTAAATGATTATGACACAGCCTGGATAGATGATATATTGTACAGTACTGTACTATATTGTATTGTACATATTATGGATAACAATTGGATTTTGATTAATCATTTCACTTTCAGCTTTAAAACCAATGCCAATGATAAATGCATAATTGTTTAACAAGGTGATATCTTTTATGTGCCCACAATTATGAGGGAGAGGATGTTGGTCATTCACAGACTAATAGAGGATAAACGTCACAATATAAATCAGACATTTGACACCCATCACCCAACCAAATCAAAATATCAAAAATGCGTGTTCGAGACCATAAAATGTCTTAGTGAGGTTCAATTGAGATTGCCAGCTAGGTATCTAATTTGCTTCATCACAGCTTTTGGGGCTTTCTCTGGCCGGATTGGATTGTTACATGCCGGGCTTGAACCATTACCGAAAAAATTAACGCGTTACTGTTGCCGTTGCTTTTTAGAAAAAGTAACGCTTTACTGTTAACAATATTTTTTTAGAAAAAATAACGCGTAACCGTCACTGTTCCTTTTGCAGAAAAAAGAGGGCTTAAACTGCAAAATATAGTTTATGCCATGCTTTAACCTTTGGGAAATATGACGTATAAGAAACGACTCCCGTGATTATTAGTTTGATCCCATCATATTCAAGGAAGTCACTGCATTTGAGATTTTTCAAGAACTTTCAAGAAATCGTGTAGGAAGCTTTTACGCAATGTTCTTTCCAATGACTATAAGAGAAAAAAAGTAACGCTAAGAGGAGGGCTAAAACCCGTTTCGCTACCGTTACCTTTTCAGAAAAGTAACACGTTATCGGTACCGTTACTCATATACTCACGCCCTGTGAGCAACGACTAACATAACAAAACACACCCAACCTTCCCATTGCCTGTCTGTAAAAAGTAGACTAGCCCAAGTGTTTGCTCAGACATGAACAGATTGTTTTGCTAACAAGAAGATGGCGACTTGTTCAGTCTCCAAAACCGTGCAAACCCTCGGACAATCGTTCCACAAGTTGGGTGAGTTAGACCAATATAGGCCAACACGCCCATTATGGCATTCCATGGCAATCGATCTGGGTCTGGAATACGTACATGTCTCCTTTGAAGGCTAATAATAGAATGTAATCCAACTCAGAAGGAGACAGAGATCTTTTGAAGCTTGAGCATAGTCAAACTGATCGAGGCTGAAAAGAGCTCTTTTAACTCAAGATTGCTGAATTGGATGAATTTGCAGCATTACTTCAAATTTTTTTGAGGATAAAATCATCACTGTCGGCTCAACAAAAAGATCCTTAAAATGGGTCTGAGATGAAAAAATGTCCTTTTAGGAATTGGGTGGATTACATGTACATCATCCACATCCAATCAACTGATTTCCAAAGAGTACTTGATAATTTATATAAAGAAATGATCAATACCAAAGAATCGGAGCCACGAAGCCAGATTATGTGGCAAGAACAAGTTTTAAGGTAAAGTTTTAATTTGCTGGTAGGCAATTATTACACTATTATGATAGAGAAGAATTAAAACTAGGAATAATCTTCCCAGTAACTCTTAGTGCGCCCCCAAAACTCAAAAGTTTTCTAGTTCGAAAACTAAAAAGCGATTTTTTTTAATGTAATTAGAAAAAAAATCCAAATTTTTTCTTCACCTAAAACCAAGCGAAACACCTCTTACGCCCCTTGGGCATTTTTATTCTTACTTTACCAACCTAAAAGAGGCAATGGATTTTTCAGAAGTTCAAAATGAATTTTTCTCGTCCATCCTTATTTTGATTTGATATCTGTGACACCATCAAATTAACATCCGTCGTTCCTAGCCTGACATTTCTTCTAGCCGATTCAAAATTAGGTTATGCTCGAAAGGATCGCCATTATTTTTCAATCCCGTGTCTGATATTCTGGCTGATTTAACCATAGCCAGATTGAAAGGATAAAAGAAAAAATAATCCCCCCGCCCTCCCACATATAATGGACCTCCTCCATACCTTGCCTAATTCAAACTCCATCTCCATCTTTGCGTTTCAGCCACGCCCACTTTGGGTAGTTCGGGCCCGGGTTTCACTGCCCAGTTCTCCTCCACCTCGGTTGATTCTGCGGCCAAGGATGTGTCCACTGACTTCAAGGGTGCGGCCCGTTTGGCCTCACTGAAGAAAGGCCCGGGCTTTCGGTCTTCGTTTTCCGGTACCGTGGCCACGGTCTTTGGGGCCACGGGCCTGGTTGGACGCACTGTATGCAACCGCCTAGGCAAGATTGGGAGTCAGGTACGCGCGCATCATTTTTATATTTTATGGGAGGACTTATTTTGTTGGTATTTTTAATGCCCATTGTTCCGCACATGCTTTTTTTCGGTTTAGTTTAGTTTGGTTTTTCACGGGCTTTTCTAGCCGCTACAGAGAATGTAATAATCCAAAGAACTATTAACATGAAATGCCAAATTTTGTCTTTTTTTCACCTTCTAAACTTTACATGATATTTGGTCTACCAACGAATTTGAGTTGGCAGACCGAGCTAGTCCTTGAATGTAGGGTTGATCTGGAATGCTATCTAAAAATTTGTCCAAGTCTGACTTGAAAGATGCTACCGGATCAACAAGGCCTACGTATTCCTTACGAATATTAGAGGGCAGCAAATTAAACAATGAAGGAGCCCGAGAAAGAAGAGATGTGGACTTCATTGTTCGAACTAGCCTGGATTCTCGAAGACTTAAAGGAGCTCTCAAAACGCACATTAAGCTTCTACGGTCACTAGAATTGACCCTAAACCCTGGGTTGGGATAAAGCTCATGGATACTTTTGAAAACGTACAATATCAGATACCTTTCGTACCTTCTCCGAACACTGTACAGTCCCAACTTTTTTAGCCTCTCCCAATATGTGAGCTCTCTCAATCCTGTGATGTTCCTAGTGAAACATCTTTGGACTTGCTCGACCTTTTGCAAACCTGCTGAACTCATTGGAGCCCAAATGGGAGAAGCATATTCAAGATGTGGCTGGACAATCGACTTGTACAGAGTTAGCATCGTGATGCTATCTCTGGACTTAAACGTGCGATATATCCAACCACACATTTGAAAAGCCTTACCCACCTTCAGCTGGATATGCTCATCGAACTTTGTCGACACGTTTTTATAAACATTTTTTTTTCTCATTTCTGAATTTTAAATGATTTGCTTTGAAAATCTTCAACTTCAACCCAAATTAGAGCGGAAAGGAACTCCAAAATAGCGTCATTCCAAATCATTCCACTTGACTAAGTTCAAATCCTTTTGCCACATTTGAAGCCGTTTGATTGACCTCGGAGGCGGATAAAATAAAATCCTGTTTTAATCCCCATATTTAGATTATGGGAACCCATCTTGTTTGAAAGCTCCTTTTGCTTTTAGTCCCAAGATTGTCGATAGCTTTGTGTCTTGACCGACATGTTTGAACAGATCAAGCTTTAAAAAGTTCAAGCCAACCTCTCTTTCAATTGGCTTTTTACAATTTGCTTTGCTCTCTCTTAATCTTCTTCATGCAATCATGTTGACTTCAGAAAGTTTCATCCT
The DNA here is from genome assembly GCF_007210705.1 of Tigriopus californicus. Taxonomy (NCBI): domain Eukaryota; kingdom Metazoa; phylum Arthropoda; class Copepoda; order Harpacticoida; family Harpacticidae; genus Tigriopus; species Tigriopus californicus. Next base: position 12,107,203 of record NC_081442.1, read on the forward strand.
CAAATATATTCAATCAATCTGAAATATCTGCAACAAAGCCCTTCGAACCTCTTTTCATTGGATGGACTTCAGACCTTTTCGACATGCAGTTTTAACGGGACAGGGAAGTCTTCTTATTACAAGGGCACCTCTTGTTAATTCCTTTCTTGCTTCTTTGAAGTTGTCGTGTCTACTTCCAACTTCCTACCACGAACCTCAAGAGGACAATAAACCTTAAAATCTTGTATATAAAGTCCTCCTATCTGGACGCATGGGAATGTATTCCAAACCCTTTTCCTTACCTTCTTACTTTTAAGGCTACTAAACTTTAAGTTAGACCCACCTGAGGAGAAATGTGCTCAGGATCAACTGTTTAAGAGTTACCCTATGACTCCAAAGTTTTGTACTTTGCGTTGACAAAACTCTCTTGGTTTTTGTGTCTTCATTTAAAAAATGGTTTTTCACCTGAGTGGTAAATTGCTGATTGCCGATGCCAAATTCATGGCCATCCTCTATAAAAATAATTTCAAATGATCATGATGACCATGCACTTCAAACCAATCTATTTATGTAAAGAAACCAAGTTAGAAAATAACTCTCTATAAAGAGGGACCAAATATGTGGTTGCATAACAGGGATTCGGTAACTAAGAACGTTAAATGAAAGGGGTCAGGAATTATGCGTCACACTGCACGCAACAAGATTAGCCGTCAAGACCATCCCAGAACCCAATGTACTGAAGGAAAGTTTTTTTCCATTTGTTCTTCTCCACATTTCATTTCTGGCGCTTCTAGGTCTTTTTTTCTTTAAAATCCTCACTCTGGTGAGAGCTCTAAACTCCTTTGAGGAAAGTTAATCAAAATTACCCGGAACACACTTGTGTCTACACTTTTTTTTATTCATCAGAACTCCCTACCTTCACTTAGTAGTCTTTCACATGAAATTCCAAAAATGGTTGCATCCAAGATGAAAGGGTTAATGAAGATGGATTGAAGATGAAGACGAAAACGTTTCATGCAATCACCACCATGTTTTCCCCTTGTGCGATTCTTTCAGAGGAGTTGCACCAACATATTAACTCTATGTTCTAACACACCTTCTCAATCGTTCAATTACTCAATTTTACAGATGGTCATTCCGTACCACAAGGATCACTATTCATTTATGCGATTGAAAGTGTGCGGTGACCTCGGCCAAGTGTTGTTCACGCCTTACTATCTAAAGGACGAAGAGTCCATCCGCAAGGCCATAAAGCACTCCAATGTGGTCATCAACCTGGTTGGAAGACAATGGGAGACCCGAAACTTCTCCTTTCATGAGGTCAATGTGGAGGGTCCGGCTCGTTTGGCCAGAATCGCCCGCGAAATGGGAGTCAAGCGATTCATTCACATCTCGGATATCAACGCCAGAGAAAACCCCAAGGTGAGCAAACTCCGAGCACTAATGTCATTCTTATCTGTTGGTAAATATTGGAATATTGGTAGGCCTACTAGGGTGTGTCATTGAATGGCCAAGTGCGAAACGCTAATCTAGCCAACAATTACGAGGCTTATTAGCTCGAATGAGTTTGGTGGAGGCTTGTAAAAAAAAGGAAAATTGTGAAGAAGACAAATAGGCATGGAAAAAGAACATAAATTGGATGCCAATTGTAGATTATGATTTTGGAACAAAAAGTCGAACCAGTGAGATACATCCTTTTTTTATATGAAAGCATTTAGACGGCCCCAAATTCAAAATGGTAAGAGCTATATGAGATTGCTTAATAAACCTCGACCAACCAAAGAAACGATTTTGACAGTTTTAAAAAGATAACGCAAATACATTACAAATCAATACGAAACAATCGGCCTGATCAGCTCAATTTATGATATATGAACAGTTTTCGTGTAGCGTATGTTTGTGCTCAGATGGAACTCTATTATTTTCCCTGCTAAACGATAGCCATATGAGAAGGGACTTTTTTGTCCATGGGACCTCATCCTAATTCGTAGGATCTGTCTAGCTCTGTAAACAAAACATAACCCTTTGATCCGGGGAAACAAATTTACTTTGGAGTTTTGATGCATGCGCATACTAGAAGTGCATCCGAATAGAGCGTGATACCTGCATTCATTCCCTTCACATTATTGAATAGATGTTCTTTAGAATCTCGTACCTCATAAGAATAAACGCTAGAAATGGCCCAATTATGCATGAACTGAAGATAACAAAATCAGTGCATGGCATGAATAATTCGATGTTTTTTGGCTTAAGACCATTCCCTTTGTTTCCAAAAGTCAGACGAGTTGTCATAGGATAACATTTTTTATTGATATTTTCAAAAAGGTTGTCTTTCTCGTCAGTCGTTGGGCGAAAAATTTTTTTCTCATTATGATTGTTAAAGAGTAATGGATCTTTGTTTGAATGAGAACTCGGATATATTGATCATGAAGTTTGACAAATATCTATTAACGTTGAAAAAAGCAGTCTCAATGTTAACTTTTTACCTTTCCAAGAAGTAGGTTAAGAAAATGAAAATTATATTTTCGTTTTTATGCCATCGAAGAAGTCAAGTATTTGTCAAGGAAATAACTTGAAGTATACGTTAATAGGTTTTGGCTAAAACAACCACTACAATGAATTTAATCTCCGTTGTTGTGAATCTAATGTCGGTATAAAACTGTTAGTACTTCTGGTACGTTTGAGTAGATTTTATATAGTAATACCTTTTAATATGCTTTAAGTGATTCAATTCTAATCCGAGTTACTTTCAAAGATGCTTTCTTTTCAAAGCCTAAAACTTTTGGTGTTCAATGATTTGGTTCAGGAATACTTTTTTTTGCATGAAAATGTGATTACTGATTAGTTTTATCGTTTCTTCCATGCATTTTACATCAATGTTCAAATTATTATAAAGTTTAAGGGAGATTAATTTGTACCCAATCCGGTTATTAAACTAGCCTCGCTCGCCAAAGGGAACATTTTTTTTTAAATTTAATGTTTCGGTTAAAAAGGAGCTAACAGTAGGCTTTATCACAAGGATATAACCTGATTATTATGAGCTTTATACCCTACGTATGTTGCAGAATTGGTTTAAGTAAGATATTATGCCACCCCGAAGATAAACCACAAAGTCCGATAATTCTGATATATCTGACTCGTATGTTTACTTTCGAAATGGTGCAAAAATTGCGGGGAAAAAAATCGTTTGTTCAATCCTGGCATGGAAACAGTTTTGATTTGCTTTCCGTTGTTTTAGGGTTGGCAATGATCTGTACCTTGCGCCTCACTCACCATGAATAGACAGTGTTGCACAGAAATGCAGATAATCTTAGCCTGAAGCCCAGGAATCTTGCAATAGGCTTATTAAGAGAAAAGGGGGATTGTATCAAGCTTCTTGTTCGCCTCGCCTCCAACCCAAGAGGCCTCTCATCACCAAATAGAAATGAAAGACGTTCCCAGAACACCCACCGACTTCAGAGGAGCTATAGAGTTCAAATTTCCAGAGAGATCTCTGATTCCATCCACATTATCATTCTCGATTTTCGGTGCACACCGGTAGATGGGGACACTGGCAAAGTGTCGAGCAGAGGGATTAAAAAACAACTAATATTAATGTTCGTGGCAACTGCTGAGAACCAGCCAACACACATTGTGATTATGTCAAAAAATTGTTTTGAAGAGACACAAAAATGATAATGATCTGGCGACAGAGGCGCTGAGAAGCTCAGGAGCACTGAATGTTTACGTTTTGAATCAGAGTCATGCACACAAGCAAGACCAATTAAGGAGTTCAGCATCTTCTGCTCTGCAATTTTTCCAAGGTGAAAAATTATGTCACTCGGAAAAATATATTCAAGAAAGTAATCCCACTTATTGAGCCAAGCAATGGTGCATTAACATAGCTGATTCCAATGAACAAAATACTGAAGTTTCACCATCACTCGACCCCACTGAAAAACAGAAAAGAAACACTAACTTTGTCTGAAATTTGATTTGGTACTGTTTTTAAGAAGGCGGCTTTTAGACGGTAGGTGGCGCCAGCTCTGAAATTGGTGTCGTTTACTTAAACACGTCTGTTCAAAGCTGAATGTTCAGCCTGTGTTCTCCTTTAAATGATAATTGTAGTGCTTAGCTCAGTTGCCTATAAAGTTTTTTTTTGTATAAGGAGAAGTAAAATTTAAGCCTTTCACTTTTGATAGTTTTACAACTCCCAACAAAGTGCAACCTTTTTGAATAATGGCATGATACTCTTTGACAATATTCATTGGAATTTCTTTTGAAGTTGAAGTTGACATTTATAAAATCATTGACTCGATTGAATAATCCCATTATAAGTGCGTCATCGTTTAATGAAATATTCATTTTCCTCATAATTGTGGATGAAAAGTGTTTTATTGCCACTCGAGAAAAAACATCTCTATTTTTATGTTAATAAGAAGGAACTTTTGTTTCGGGGATTAACTAAAATTTGTATAATGGCATTTTAAAAATGAAAACAATTTGAAAATGGTCGTTCATGGTGAAAAAGCTTGATAAATTTCGTAATTATACGCAATGGGCACCATATATTTGCACAATTTCGAACTCGACTTTCATTCCATATTTTGATGTCGAACCCTATTTTTGCGAATGAGGTTTCTAAGAGACCCCCTAGTGATACTTGCCGGTGCTTTAGTTTCTCTCTTTTTCACTTATTTGGAATCTCCATTGGTTATGCACGAACATGGCTTTGCAGATAAATGCAAATTAACAACGCACTCTAGTACATGCTGAAGTCCAAGAATGACCAAAGTGTTCTGCTTTTCTACCCGATCTGGGCAAGGCCCGACAAAGAAGTCGACTGTCCTTTCTATGCGATAGGATTTTATGAATTTTGTTTTATTATGTATTTTGCAAAAGTCAAGTAATATTTTATGTCCTTTGTGCCAGTAAATTTAACCTAGATTGTAAGGTCCTAAACCATGTTGCTTTCAAACATTCTTGGAGAAAACGTACATCTAAAATTAAATGGTTAATCTGGGAAGATCTTGCAATTAAACCTATTTTTGCAACAAGTCGCCAATTGAAATGGTTTAGCACAGAACCATTTGTGTCTTGTTATTGTTCGTAAAAACTCAACATCTTGGACCAACCAAGAGAATTTATGAATTTAGAGAGCTCCGATCAACTCCAGGACATGTCAAAGTTCCAATGGATGTTTGGAAACCTTTGAGGCCAATTCCATCCTTGAAATACATTTGACTGAGGTTTTCCACCTTGCAAATTTGGTTTGAACTTTGAACCAATACGCTTGACTTTGAACCACTGGAATATGGACGGGGACACTAAGGTTTAGAATTAACATTTCTAATTCAACATTGCGATCTTTTTTAAATGAGAAAAACGAGACTTGGCTTGTGGGGGGGCATTTTGAATTTCAATGCAACCAAGCAACGGAGTCGAAAGATATGCCATCTCAAAGCTCACTACAAACGTCTACACAGAATGAAAATTCCCAGCAGAGGGCCAACTCATTCATTCTGTGTAGAGTTATGTGGCGTGCTTTCAGAGGGCGTACTTTTGACCCAATCGCTTGATTCAGTTGATCTTTTCAATCCAGTTTCTCTTGATCATAACACAGTTTTCACCAGAAAAAAATCAATGTTATTTAGTTGAGATAGATATTGCTTATTCTTGTCTCTAGCCTGACCGTCCAGATTCCAGAGGTTCTTGGCAAAGCATTGAAACATATTGAACTTGGGATTTTCCAGGATGGACCCAAATGAAGTTAAAATTTCTGGTATGCGTTGACTTTGATCTCCCTAAAGACGTCCGGAAATCTTCGTCGCTGTTGAGACAAGTTCAATTCACAGAAATTTGCAAAAGAGAAATCTCTCATGCTACTTCAAGACTGTCTCAACCCTCTCCTTTTAAGCATACGGTTTTTGGAATATGTGCAATAGAGAGCAGTGTCTCCCAAAGAGGCATTTCGAACAACCGTTAGGGTTAGCAAGTTAGATTTCTCTATATGAATATGTTATTTTTAGAATTCGAGTTTTCATTTGAATTTCACTTCGGGCAGAAAATAGCTCTATACATACTTTTTTGCTCGCTTTTGTTCAGATTTTTAGCACATTCGCGCAACAAAGGACCGATTGCGCAACATATTATGCTTTTGCTCAACGTGAAAGTCAAGTAAATACTCGAGGCTTAGACTGATTTGATATAACGTTGGTGTGCGCTTCCAAAATTCTCGCTCTAAAATCTTACTTTTAATGAAGTTATTCAGATGACATTTAAACCAAAAATCAAAGAATGCCTCCCATTAAAGACAAATTAAAGCCTCTTTTTCATACAAAAATATGTTGTTTATTTCTTTATGAATACTGATGGGATCAAATAAATAATCACGGGAGGTTGCGAAAAGGGCTATCAATTTACATATTTTCAATGGCATGTGACATGACTAGTGGAAGGTCGGAAAACCCGTTTGTTAGTCACAAAAAGTAAAACCTGATTTTCATTCGATCAATCCAGGGTTGCCTTTTTGGTCAAACCTAACCTTTTACCCTACGTTGGAAACGGCCGATGCTTTGACTTTCCTAGCTTTCTGGCAATTCTGATTTTGAAAATTTATTTAATCTCATCACTCGTTATGAAGAAGATAATTGGATACTTGATAGAAAATCTGCGAAAAAGGGGCCTTGAAACTTGAAAAATGGTCAAATTGTTGATTCGTCGCGTCTGATCAATCAAACGTTTAGACCTGAAAATGGCATTCCATGATGTGTCATATATACCAACTATAGTAACGAAACTAACTTTTCGATTGGTCGGACTTGAAATCAGCATGTCTCTCCTTGGAAATAGTTGGATCTTTTGGTATTCAAAATTCATCTAAAAGTCAGATACAAATTAGGACCGTCCTCAGTCTCTTAGAATAAATACGATAGTAAATAGCACATCACATAAACATAAAAACGTGTCTTGCTGACCTGGGTTGCACTGTATAACTTTTCATATGATTTCAAACCCCCATAATGTGTTTAGTTATGGTCAGCTTCAGAGAAAAACTGAGCTCTGAAATGTGAACGGAAGAGCATAGGCGAAAGTTTAAATGAAAATAAGTGCTACCCCTACACATTTTAGCACCCATGTAAAATCAAGCCTTTCCTTTCATCGATAAAGACTGACAATTATTGAGAGGGTTCCTTTTTTTGATGTTTTGAAAGCCCATTTAGCAACGGATGAGCAGGAATGTTTTTGCACCATAACTTGATGAAAACGTTCTAATCCTTGGAAGGTAACAAGTAAATTTAGTCGGTGACGATGTATCCAAAGATGTTGTTGAATGGTTACTTTCCCCTCCTGAAATCTGGAAACATCCATTAAAACAGTCATTTGCAACTGATCCCAATTCTACTTTAAGTAAGTGAATGTTTGGTCCAATATTTGAGGATGCCAAACGTTTTATGTACCCAGGATGGAAAAGTGGGTGTATCTCTTCCTGCTTTTGATTAAAATGGCATTGTTTTCCCCCAGGCTCGAAATCGTATCGAAGAAAAGAATGAGAAGCCTTGTTTTGAAGTTAGCGACAGAACTGTTCGCAGGAAACCCAGCGATTAATATTCTTGCATTAACTGCATTGAGATTGGAGTATTGGATGGGCAATTGCAAAGTGCACATTGTCTTGTCTCTAAGTTGGTTCTGAATGACCGCATTTTACTTTCTGATTGAAGCAGAGTAAATCTATCTCAGTTTCTTTTTAAAAAGTCCTCATATGATTAATAATTTCTAGATTGAAAATTGTACTGGTCCCTCTTTGTGACTCCATCTAGTGGTAGAGCATTACAATCAAACAATAGGAAAGGGGAACGGAACCAGACCCTGCTGAAAATACAACATTCACATCACTTTTCGTCAATGCTAAAGCAAGACTTACACAAATAAAAATCTCGTTTAAAGTGCTGGTCATTGTTTTCTTTAGACTCGTGCGCATCTCATCTATGTTAGAATAACATTCTCGGCTCAAGAACACATCGCGCCAGTAATCTCTGGGAGTGACAACATGAGTCTTAATGTTCCATGAAGGGTTCCAAGTACGCCCAGGTGTACTAGGTTGCAAACTGGATTTTTTTTTATCCCCTACTACTTGCATTAATCTTTAACAAGAAAGTACCTGGGGGAATCGTCCATTGGGAAGCAATATGCAAGTCACTTCAATCATTCGGAACCTTTGATTTAACTAGCAACGTCCCAAAAGTACGGTTCGAGGCCAAGGTAAAGATCGTCAATTTCGTTGGAAACGGGGTATTTGTTCTCATGCTACACAAGAATTTAAAACACTACGCACTTGATTCAACCATGCCAATTTTCAAGTATTCTCCAAAATCATTACCCAGTCCCTCAACAACATTTCATTTAACTAGCAAGACATGAGAAAGAAGAGCTATTTTATTAGGATTCAATGTTGGAGATGGTGTTACATCTGATGGAGGAAAACTGGTAGAATATTGGCAATCTGTTCCCTTAATTTCGACTATTATTTGGGTAAAACAAGCCTGTCAATAGTCATTGATCACATAATCTTTTAGCTCTGAAGCTCTGGAAAAGGTGAAAGAAACGTTCTATAATGGGCAAACAGGGATAGGAGATTAAAAGGCTTCTGTATTGAAATCGATTCACTTGGCTTGATCATGAAATTCAGTTGTGATGAGCAGGGCTGTCCAAATAATGCAAATAAAATGGCCATGTTCTAAAAAAGTATTTTGGATAAGTTTGATTTTAAAAGCTGAAATGATGTACTCTTGTCTGGTTGCGCTGCCCAAAAAGCAAGATGAGCACGTCATTTAGGAAAAAAAGCAAAATTCATGAAGGGGTAGATGATAGTTTTTTTCTTCTTTTTTCACACTTTCATTAGAAAGCTCTAAATTCGATGAGATAAACTCGATTTTTGAGCCAAAATGGTGAAAAGTGCAAAAATATGCAAAATGTAAAAAGATTGAAGAAAAGTGAATTTGCTTTTTTGGACAGCCCTGGTAACGAGGGCTCATTGAAACTTCGATTTACTTTTCCAAATAAGCCTCTTCAATTTCAGAACCTTTTGCCATCTCCAGTTGGCCGATTTCTTTAAAAGCAATTTCTTGGAATGGCCGAACTTGGCCTAATAACGGTAGCAATTAACATCATTTTGTATTCAACGTGAGCAAGGGATACTTCAGCTTACCTACATTTACCTTTGCTTCCATTGGACTTGTGCCATTAAGGCAATTAAAAAACTTTAACGAAGTAATGTACTAAGTTTGAGATGGCAGTTCTTAAGAGAATAAGCCCGAAGAACAAAGAGGGAAGGATCAATGTCACGGATCTGGACACCCTATCATATTTAACTTCTAACATTGAATTTAAGTTGGAACAACTTTTGGGAACTATTGGGAACTAGATTACCGTTATTTCTGTTCATTTTGGAAAAGGAACAATGAGTAGAACTCTGTGAAAAGGTTCGTTTTGGTTTCTAAATTAAATCAGAAGTGATAATGTTCTATTTTTGCCAAGCTATGTCCTTTTTAGAGCACCATTTCATGGTTGAAGTTTCAGAAATACAGCTTACAATCACTATTCACGTTTCTTAAAACCAAAGTCTGATTGGAAGGAGAGGTTGCAATGGTAGGCGAAGATGTACCCTACCCTGTATGTGTAGGAGAAGTGCAACTAATTGATTTGTTTGAACTGTGCCGCTTCGGCTCAAGATCTGACCGATAATTTCTCCCATTTGATGAAAAAAAGACAAGTATCTGCGAGCTCAGACTCCAGTAGTTCTTGATCGAATTGCAGAACAAAGGGCTCTCTTCTTTGTAGATGGTATCAAACCAGCTCCAAAGAGCTTAACTGTTCTCGTCTTTTCTTGTCGTTTTTTCTTTTAGAGGTCCAATGTGCTTTTGATGGCCTATAAGATAGAAGGTCCCAATGGAGTATTTGACAATAATTAGATTGAACGGACAAACTAACGACTGTCCTCGTACGGTTTTCTACCAGACCTATAATTAACCCAAGGCCATTGTTTTGATACAGCTCAAAGCCATTTGAGCATCCTTACTTTCCCACCGGCAACGTTTTACGTTTTGTTTTCATGCTTCGGTTTTGCAATTCAATCTGACTGATTGCGAAGAACATCTCCATAGATGGGCTTCATTAATTGCCAAATAGATTTATAAAACTACCTCTGAGAATCAGTTTTGATGTTAATAGTGTTATGTTAAAAGAATAAGAAAGTTAATTAAATGTGAAGTACCAAAATTGTGTAATTTGCTACCTTTTGAATTTTGACACTTTTATTCAGTCGTTAACCCTACGTCATTGTTCATGGCTCATTGGATTGCCACTTATCCAAAATTCCTGACTAGCCCCTCGTTCAGGTCTTGATTAGACATGCTAGTACCAAAACCTTGGTAGGTCCAGATATTTATATTCCATAATCCCTTTTTATCCCTAGAGGAATTTGATTCTATTTACAAATTGAATGACACACATTCTCTGCATCAGTCAGAACAAGTGTTGGCAGGGTATGGGTTGTAACATAGGCGTTTTTTTCAATTAACAATTCCTAGAACCTTCGAGAAATGTGTTAAAATTAGGTGTTTGAACGCTTGTTTTTTTTTTAATTGGAAGAAAAGCTGATTCAAATTTTGTTTGCCTTCAATTGCGATCAATCTGAAAAATGTGAAGCGCTTCAAAACCAAGCTTTATGGAATTGTGGTTAAAAAAAGCAATTTCCCATCAAATATATGTTCTACAGTTTTTTTCGTTCAAGGTCTAAAGCCCATCTTTGAACGAAAGGAATTGAATATGGATATTAACATTCAAAAGCTTCTCATTAGTGGCTAACTAATAAGTGAAATGATACTGGTTTAAAGCAAAGCACGTGTCCAAATGAATGGGAAGGAACCTTGCTTTAAATGGGATTTACGTGAAGTTGAAAATCAAGTTGGTCGCTGAATTAATTGACCCAGTTCGCTTTCTGCTCTTCACTTTCTAGTCCTTATTTCTACCCGGAGGATCCAAATATCTGCGAACCAAATGGTTGGGAGAACAACGCGTTCTGGAGGAGTTCCCCGATGCCACCATCTTCAGACCCACAGAGATGTTTGGACCTGGGGATTCCTACTTGAGGTATTTAGTCACGATCTCAATATTCTTTTGCTCAATCAAAGCTTGCATCTATTGCTATTGCTACTGTATAGTTCAGCGTTTCAAATTCCAATATTTGCACTCCTGCGTGCTCTTCCCAACAAGAGATGGTCAATTTTCTCACTGATCTGAAAGTCTTACTAGTTGGAAGTTACGTTCGATCCATACGTAAAAAGACCAGCTTGCTTGCTTTATTTACTTCGTTAAAATGATACACTAGCAATAAATTAGTTGATGCAAATCATGAAAATTCTTGAGAATGTGGCATCTAATGTTTTTTAACATTATCTTATCCTTCTGGGAATGATGTTCCCGTTCAATCAAACCAATGCAAATGAAAGTATGTTTGCAAAAACACATTTCTCTCATGAAAGACGGTTTTCATGTGTATGATTTTGACTCTCCTCCACTCAAAAGAAATTGAACGTTGGAAATTTTATTTCATGGCTCTCTGTGGCTGGGAAGTAAGAATTTCTTTTCAGTCACTGGTGAACAGGAAGTAGATTTCCACAGGTCAAATTTAGCACTCCATGATTTAAGTTTCAAGTGACACACTGAAAACCTTTTGTTACGAACGAAAACTGGATCTTCAATGTCATCATTTCTATAAAGTTTAATCAGGTGCGAATTTCAAAAAGCTCATATGGTCTTGTTAACCTTTTCATGCCCACTTGTTTGAGGCAAAGTTTGAATAAGTCCTCTCTCTTTTCTTTAAACTCAGTAACATAAAAAGGGGAACTTTTCAAAAGTGTCTTCGGTTTTACGGTCATTTTGAGACCATTTCCATTTCATTCACATCGAAAATTTACGAAGATGGAGATGTTGAAGATTTCAAAAGTCCACACCAAAGCGAGTTTTTCAAGCCTCATTTTTCTACATTGCATGCAACAAAAGCCACAGTTGCTGAAAAAATAGATATTCTATTGAGTTCGCTTTCGTAATCATAGTCCTGTAACGTGGGTGTATTCTCCTTTGATAAAGAAAATTGCAAATTTCCAACCTCAATTCTAGACCAAATTTGGCTAGCCCGAAGTGTTTTGATTTCAGCAAAAATGTTTTGAAACTTTTTGATTCATTATAATACACAGTCCGTGGAGCCAAAATGTACTTCACTTAGCATAATTGGTACACGAATGTTTTTCGATCGTCTGTCGATTGGAAATCGATGTGTTATCCTCCAATATTTACGCCCCACTGAATGACCAAGGAGGAAGCTCTTTCGTTTTATAACCCCCAGATTTATTGGTAAAAGGTCTTGGTTGTCGTCCATGGGCCAGATGTGAGTGAACTTCCAGACCCCCCCTTCTCCTTTCAGTTACTACTTTTCTTTGGGGCGATTGCAGTACCGCGTCAATTTGCCTTTATGGAAGAAAGGCGAGGAGACCGTAAAAGCTCCTTTGTACTATTCCGATTTGGGACAAGCCATCGTGAACTCCATCTCCAATCCCAGTGCTAAAGGGAATATCTATGAAGCCTATGGGTACGTTTTGGCCTTTGTTGCTCTTTTGAGGGCCTATTGATTCAGATGCAGTTTTCATGGCGGTTTTCAGTCCGGAAAGGTTCTTACTATCCGAGCTGATGGACTATACTTTTGCCCTGGCTGAGCGTGACTACCAAGAGTTTGGATACAAACGAGTGGATTTGCGATTCCGGCCTTTGTTTTTGGCCAAGGCCAAGATGATGGAGATGCTTCCCCTTGGGGTCAAATATTTTGGTGGAAACACTCTGGAACGATTGGACCGGGTAAGAAACCAAATAATATTCGTATATGGGGGCCCTCTGTATCAGAGAACCAAGCGAAACAACTTTGTCTAGTTCATAAAAGTTTTGCCTTTAGGCATATTGTCTCAAAATTAAAGACGATAAGTTTTGTTTGGAATAGTTTTTATGAATCATTGACTATAGAGGTCAACATCATAAGGTAAATTGATGGCTTCGAACCCCTGTAGGAATGCTCTGTAATGCTCTGCAATGATCTGCAAAAGTGAGTTTTATAATACAGAACGTACTCTAATGGAGTACACATGAACATGTTTCGTACAAAAAATTGCTGTGCTTCTGCGTAGATGCCCTGATTTTTGTATAGTTTTGCATAGGTATTATTCTTAAAGCAGCCATCTTTTCCGTTGAGACCCGTGTGTTTTCTTCTAGTTCCTTCTCGGAGTAAAACTGATCCTTTGAATGAACTTGTGTAAATATCTAAGAACGAGGACCTCGTCTCCCTTATATGGAAATCCATTGTTGCGACCTTCAAACTTTCTGGGCTCAAAATCAAAGAGTATTGTTGATTGAGTTTAAACTTGCGATTCACTATGAGTCTGATTTTACATCCAAGAACTACCACGAATTATGTCAGACACTAATTTCTACAAAGATACCTCGGTTTACAATGGTCTTTATGGCCTTGGCAGCCCTGAATTAGATAGAGAGTTTCCTAGTTGGCAAGTCTGCGTTTTCTGAGAGCGAAACCATTTTCTGTTATTAGAAGCCTGTGGGTCTTTGTTCGTTGGTCTAATGGCGTCATATTAGCATATAGTGTGGACCATAAATTGGAACAAGTACCTAGAGGGTGTTACACCCAAAGTGACGCCCCAATGCATCAAGCCTTCTCCATAAGAAAGGAATTTGTGGGACGGCTGCTTTTTGAAAGGAGGAAAGCCTCTGGTTCAATTTTGGATTGAATTATGATTGAGCGGAATTCTGAAAGTTGCAATTGCATTCTGTCGCCGCTTTGCCAAGTGGCACAATCCAAACTTGTTCCCAATGCAACGGAAAAGAGCGGATCGAAGTTTCTCCCTCCCAAATTGGCTCCATCCATAGCACAGTTCGTAGATGGCACATAAAGTTGTTCCACTCAAATGGCAATTTTGGAACCATCCCGGATAGGGAAGCTTAAGGATGACCTTGAGGCCTTCATTTAGCTCCGATCGTCGTCGTTCTCCAGAAATCTAATGCCGTGTTGCCAAAACCGTCTGATGTCCAATTGGAGATTGGTGGCCTTGACCCTTTTTTTTATTTAACCAACAGTCCGTGCCACTTTCACTGTGTGATGCATCCATACACGAAAGTTTGCTCCAAGGGGAGTGGACAAAACTTTACTCTGCGGTTTTCACGCCCTTCGGTTTCTAAGTTGATCAAACAGACGGGTCTCCATACCAAAAACCAACGCCCAAATAGAGGCTTTTAAGATTTGGGCCCTCGAAATATCTGCAAGATGTGGGTAGGAAAACAGGAGGCGAGCATTTTGCGTATTTCAGGAGAAATGTATGTAACAAGATCAGGACAGGGACAACTTGATCACTGCACATAAACATTGGAGTGTGTGTTTGTGAGTAAGTTGGCAACTTTCTCTCAGTTCTTTGTCTGTCAAAGAAACGTTGGTCAATTTTGAGCTCTATGGAACGCCTGTGTCAAAAGTCATGGGCCTTACCAAGTCAGTCTCAGTCAAAAAAAATTAAGATATATAAATATTCAATATAATGTTGAAAAATAGCTTGCTCAAGAGCCCAAGTGACACTTTCGCAAAAGCCCTTTCCAAACACATCTTCAAAGATCTGTTTTGTTGAATTGACTTAGATGACCTAAAAATGTCACAAGTAAATGGTGGTCCAATCCTTCACAAGATGGGCAAAAAAGGGACTCAATTGAACGAAAATTCTGACTAGTGCTCGCGTGCGTAGCGTAGAAATGGAGATCGACGTGTGCTCGCTGAATTCGTGGAGAAGGAGGAAGTAGAGGCGAGCAGGATCGATTTTATTTACGAGGAAGCACCCAAACTGAGATTTCATCTACTGTAGGAGTGTCTGAGTGACAGAAAATAGGTCATATGCAATGTGCATAACCACGAACTATTGAAGACTCGAGGAAGAGAACATTTCATATCGCTTTGTGGTGACTTGATTATGGTCACCCTTAATTCCAAGCTGATTGGAATAAACAGTGAGATTTTTTAACCTCTCGGTCACCTACATAAGTTTTCTTACGATTTAACTTTGGGAGCAGCAACTTTTTAGTCTGGTGTGTAGTGTCACTTAGCCGTAATTGTAACCACCCGTTTGTCTTTTTTTCAATGACAATGTTCAGTTTGAAGTTTCTTCTTTAGTTCACCAGCCGGAACCCTGTTTTAGAAAATGTCAAAAGTTGTGGTGAACTTTTCATTTATGTTACGCCCAGATTGTCTCAACATTTTCAAGTCTTGATTCATCTCATGCTAGGCGTAAATAGTGATTGTCTCAGCACTATATATACAAGGGTCTTTGAGCCCCCCTTGACCAAAACTAGACTCCGCTAACATTCCTTCTTTGTACAGATGACAAGAATATGGAAGAAATTGTCACTAATTGTGAGATGTGCGAATGAATAAGCTTTCAATGTTCTAGAAGAGTCTGACCACCTTAGTTGGGAAACCACCTAAGAATGGGTAATTAGGGTGGTTTTTGATACTTTTTTTCTTGACACTTTCAAATCCGTGTTCCCCTTTTTTCCTTTTCAATTTTCTAACCATACTCTTCATCATCAAATCTGATGTATAAGTGGTTCAAGCAATGAACAATAAAGGTGCTTTCCATTAGTGTTTGATAAATCAATGCTTAATATGCACAACATTGTTATACAGAGTGTAATAAATGTCATATTTGATGCAGTATAATCAAACAATGCCATTCACATCCTAAGGTTATTTATCCACATTTGATTGGCTTTCTATATAATGCATTTATGGTAATACGCAGATGTATCATTGCTACATAGACCCACTGTAATAGCATAATCTTTTTTTTCTTCTCACCAATTGGGTATATATAAGACTCTTCTTTTCGCCCTCTGATTAGCCAAACATAAATGACGGGTTACTACTTGACAATCAGTAAATTTGTTTGTCAGGGACTTGCCCCTCAGGCTGGCAGGCTGTTTTAGCAAAATCCGGTCGTTTGAGATACCGTTTGTTACATCATGCACATAACGGTGTGAAATGTTCCTACCCACAAAGAGCTTTTAGTTTTTCACGAAATTGGTCTGAGGTTTGGGATCTAACCTGAGATTGTCTGGTCCCAATGAAGAGGGAGACGTTGCCTCTTAAATGCATATGTAAATCTACTAGTCTTCATTTGCATTTCTGGCTCATCTACCAACAAGACTAGTTCCTTAATCACATTTGTCTTTCGTGGGATCTTTTATCGTAAAAGTATATCATTAATCTATCTATTCACCTTCACTTTATACCTGTTTTAAGGGCTGGAAAAATGTGTTATGATTTAAATCAAAATAGTTTTGATTGGTCAGTTTTAGCCATATAACTATACATGTATCTGACCAAGGAAGGTTTTTACGTAGATTTCTTTTACTACTTGTTTTGCAAAGAGCTAGCGAGGTTTGGTGTGATTGTTTGTTTAGTGCCCGGTCTTAAACGTCTCTTCGAAGATAAGTTAAATTTGACCTTTTTCTATTGCGTGTGTTCACTCGAGACTAAAACATATATGAGATCACAAATAGAGCTTGGCCAATGTCCCTAATTTAGTCCATTAGCCAAGATACTATTGGCAGAAACTCTATCCATCTGAAATTTATGTACATGCTAGAAAACTGATCGGTCTTTTTGAAACCCAAATAATTGTCATTATCCGCTCAAAACCAACAGGGTTTTCGAACTTTTGTCTAGTTTCTTAGCTGTTTGAATCTCTTACGTGATGTTTTTCGCTTCTCGCTCCTACAATGTCTCATAATCGTAAATCAAAAATGCGTCCCACGCCACATAATCCTCAACATTCCCCTCCTCCCCCGAAAAAGGATGAAACTTGGAATGGGGAAGAAGCTCTGATTGGGTCCCCTTCAGTCCGTATTGATCCATTCAATTGGCATTTTTGAATCCGCTCGAATGGACCCATTGAAAGTCGCTTCCTGGTCACCAATCTTTGGCTGTCTTGGGATCGAGTTTGCGTCAGCTATTCCGCACACTAAATCATCTTTGCTCCCATAAAACTTAACGTCGACGGGAAGTTTTTCATGAATGAGGTTTGACGTCGACAAAACTTATCACATTCACGTCGGTATTCCCATTATCAAAATACCTTGGCTAACATCGGATAAAGTGAAAAATCACGAATAATTTAGAGGTTTCTGCCTCTCGTTATCCAAGGCTTGTATTCCCCATTAAATATGTTGGAAAGAAATCGGTGAGGAAAACACACCCAAAGTGCACTCAAGGATAAGGAAGAAAGCCATGTCATCACCCCAACAATCCTAATTAAAACTGGCATTCGAGGAGATAACGAAGGGAGAAGAAACCCAGCTTTCCGTTGATTTCCGAGCAAGTAAGAAGAAATGGTTCCCAAAATCAATGTTGGTTGAAGTGGTGTCATATTGTTCCACGACGAGGAGAACTGCATCCATCCCGGGCCCAGGAGACTCGTCCAATTTAATGAGTGTGCGCAAAGGCCCATTTCCCGAATGGAACGACCGAGATCAATTGGAAACGGGGTGCGGCAAAAGCCATTGGAGGCAGAGCAAGATGCAACCCAGGAATTGTCGACAGCCCCTCGTCAAGGTTACCTCGAAGAACACGGTTAACTCAAGTTGGAACAAGGCTCTTGGCAACAAGGAAGCATAAACTAATGCTTGTTCCCGTCCTAGAACTCTGGTTTGCTAAGGAACTCGTACCTTGCTAACATGACAGTTTTGTCTACAGTGCTGTTATGGATCCAAGGAGATCCAAAGAAATTCAAAGCTCTCAAGCTAGACAATGGCCGTACTGAGCTTGAGCGTCTCTTTAAAGGCTGTTAGCCCAGTTTTTGGCCCGGCCTTGTTCCACGATTGCCTTTGGAACCAGCTGTGGCTTGAACTTTGCCAATGAGAAAGGATTGTAACGGCGTGACCGAACAATAAAGGCAAGCAGACCGTGTCCGAGCGTTTTAGGCCTTGTTAATGGTCTAAATTTGGATCACATCATTGACTTGGAAGTGCATTCTCAAAGCCAACTGACTTAAAGTCACCAAAACCAACAATTGAGACCAATCCAATTCTGCTGAAGCGTCAAAAATCTCCACTGATGATCATCTGCCCGGGCATTTATTTGGCGCTCGGAAATGGCTTTCTCTTAGCTTAGTAAAGCCTTTCTACAAGGCAAATTACGTTTGGATCCCATGTGTTCCCAATTATGGAGCAATGGGGTTCGTGGGACTTCCTTGGTACAACCGAGAGAAAAAACTTTTCTGAAAGCGATTCCGGAAGTGCCAACACACACAGTTAGGGGTCCTGTGGTCCGGATTTAAGTGAGGCTTTAAAACAAAAACACGCTCCATGTAAGCGGCCTATGTTTGGCAGGAAAATCTTCCACTTATATACGCAGGTCATTAAAGTTACGCTTGATAAGGCAATTGCCAGTATTGAACGTCGTCATCTGAGAGATCTGTGCCGATTAGGATTCAATGGTTGTGTGTGGTAACGGATCCTATCTCCTTTTCTGACTGGCGCAATGTGTGAGAAAGTGGCCCCATGTTCTGTATGTAAACCGAATTGCTAAAAGGGTTTTTTTGCATGCGGAAGACTACGTAGATTTGTGGCAAATATTCCACTTGAGTCAACTGCTCGATCATTGGTTAAGATCTCAGCTTTCCTCGAGTTTTACAGAGAGTGCGTCTTTGTTAGGAGATTGTACATGAAGTAAAATCTTTGAGATGCGCGATGGATTGAAGTACACAAATGTCTCGGATTCGTACTCAAAAAGTGACAGTTCTATTCTCCAAGGAGGCTAGTTCTGAAGAAAAATGACGTCTATGAAGAGAGTTCCAAGATACAGAGGGGTCCAAGCTTGATGGATGCGATTTCGGATATCAAAGCCACCATTTTGTATTAGGTATTTTCTTAACCAGTCTTATATAATCGACATCATGGTTTCTGTTCCTGTCGTTGTTTGGGCTTTTAGCAATAAGAATGCGAGGTGGCCAAACTGGTCTAAAACTAAGCATAAAAATCAACTTTACCGTCTGCTTGCGAGATCATTCCCATTTCTCTCCTTGATTAGAATCGCCACGTGCCAATTATGGATTGAACTTCAAAAATCCCTTCCGGGATAAGGGCCAAGAATAACGCCCTTGAAATCTCATTTTCAAGTCCCCTTTTTCTTCTCTGGCACCTTTGAACTGTCCAAGTTTTGTTCGTAATTGTTTGAAATTCTTCGTCTTTTTCTTCCAGAGTTGTTTAAGTGACGAGGTTCTGGGATTGGATAACCTCGAGGATTTGGGCGTCAACCCAGTGAATATTCGAGTCCCCTTGAAATATGAGTGTGACGTGTACCGCTACTTTGCCCATTACGTCCCGGAAACCATTGCAGATGAGCTCCCAATTCCGCCCCTTGAGCCCATCTCCACCATTGAAGAGAGGAAACTTCAAATGAAGGACGAAGTTAATCCCTTGAAACTGTTGGGATTGGCTTGAACGGGACATTCTTCTGCCGTAGTGAGATAACATAACCAACATTGAATTTATCTGGAATGAGAGAAACCAATAATGAATAAAGTTTGACTCTCAATCTTTTTCGTCTGGTATTATTGGTGGACACCAAAATAAAAGTCCAACTCTCTTCTTTCTCGGGCTCCTTCAGTGTTCAACTTGCTGACTTCAAATATTCGTAGGGCGTATGTAGGCGTTGATCCAGTAGTAGGATTTAAGTCAGACTTGGACAAATTTTTGATAAAAAATCCCGATCAACCTTTTATTCAAGGGTTAGCCAGATCAGCCAACTCCAATTCGTTGGTCGATCAAATAATATATCTGAATAAAATTTTGGTAAAATTAATAAACTTCTCGTCTTGACGTGCTGGGATTCCAATAGTAACGGTAACGGTAAGGAAGTCCGCAAAAAATGAGAACTTTATTTATTACTGCAAAAATGGCATATGAATGGAATTAAAGATTTTTCGGGTACTACCTTTTGCTTTGAAATAGCGTCAAATCAAATAGTGTTTGAATTGTTATATGTTTGCAATATTTTGATTGAAATGACCCTCGCACCAACAAAAACAAAAACAAGGAAAAAGCTTCAGAATCGAGTTCTTTCGGGGACGTTTTGTTCTGATAAATTGTATCTGAGAGCCAAACTTGGAAACATCCTGTTATTTTCAAACGAATAGCTGCTTTGGTTATAGTGCTGATTCGCTTATGAGTTGATCAGAGGAAAGAGCATGAATGAGTTGCCGAAATCGAGACTGACTGTGCTTGAAGTCCCCAATATCGGTTTTTGTTTGCAGCCTTGGCTTTGTTCATTAAAATCTAGTTTGGAAGGAAAAGTTTTCCTCATTTCAAAATGTTTGAAATAATCCAGGTACTTGTCAATTATTTCAAGCCAGGGGGTCAGTTTCCGGGACTTCTTTTTGAATCAATTCAACAACACTCAAAAAGGCCAATTGAGACTTTATAATATACTTCTACTTCTTTGGCAATGAAAAAATGGTGAAAATATGTATTTAAGATTGTAGAGAATACATCACATAGCATATCTTAGGATATAATTCGTAAACACAGTTTGAATGCAATGTAGTGCTTGGGTCAAAAGATATAAGCTCACAAACCTTGATACGAATAAAATCTATGATCAAGTCCAGACTAAATAATGAATGAACAATTTGTCCAGGTGTTCACCATAAACAACCGTCATGTAAAGTATTGAAAATCTCAATGGGACTTTGCTCATTAGAATCTATCTTCGTTTTAAGTCGATTGCACTGAAGTTTAATGAAGGTGTTACTAAGCTTAGAAATCACCCGATTCCATTGGTTAATTCAGAAACATCAATAGTCTGTGTTAATCATAAAGAAAGATCAGAAGTGTGGCAAAACTTTTGACAAATATCTTGTGTTACTAAGTGGCGTTATTTGGTATGGATAAGCACCATTGGCATAAGTCTAAACTTTTAAAGATGACCCAGGAATGTTCAAGATTTAAACCTTGTCTTCTGAAGACTGTTAGTGAACATCAGATCTTTAACAAGTCAGATGGAGACACATTTACTTACTGAATTTACTTACTGTGGATCACCTCATAAGTCCCTTTAAAACCTTTATCCATGGTATTCATTAAATGGCACCAAAAATACCGTGTTTCAACATTTTGGCCCTCATGGACGTCATTTTGTGATTAACCAGAGTAAAAATGCGACTCCAAAATTTCATTAGATCATTGTCAAATCAAAGCGTCAAAATGGAATTAAAATCAAAAACATTTAGGCTTCTTTATGGGAATGTATGCACAGTTTATGGCGCAATCTTACAATGAAATTTCAAGAGCACGATTTAGAACCATCGTTTTACCGAATCATACGATTACATATCCGTGTCCATTATCCGCATGATAGTTAAACGACAATCCTTGCAAAAATATTACCTGATGAAAAATAATATTCCAAAAGACATTAGTAGTATGTAATGAAATGTTGTATAACATTCATAGGGAAATGCGTGTTAGTTTCTTCATGTGCACAGAACCAATTCTAGTCACGTTCTCTGTGATTTCTAGTCAACTACTTTATCATTCTTGACCACTTCATCTTTTATTCTTGAATCAAGTGTTTTATATGAAATTTATACATGCAGTTTTAGATATTTTACAATCTGACAGGATTAAGAGTCGCAATAAAAAAAGTGTCTAAATCAATAACTACAACTAACACAGCTCTTGGAAATTTCAACAGATTTATATCCAGACTGAGGAGCATGCAATTGTTTTCGGCTAAAATCGAAAGTTGACCTTCACGAGTGGCAATATTCGTCTAATTTGAGGACGGAGGCCAATTTCAAGGACGTTGTTGAACCCTCTCCTTGGATGTCATTTAAGGTTTAGCTTGTCTCATCGTGACAAACACAGCCAGTGGTGGGCATAACTTATCAAAAAGGCAAAACTTATATGTTGGAGTGTCCAAAGAACACAATGTTTTTTTTTCTCCAAAAATATACAGCAAAATGCAACCACCCAAAGGGCAAGATTGTAAAGAAAATGCCGAAAATTTTGCCTCTATTTACTTACTCATAGGTAAATTGATGAAAGAGCCAGTATTAGTACTTTATTGCTTAACCAAAATGTACCAGGCAGCCACAAACGAATAAAAGTGGCCTAGGTTACCAAAGAATCTGTCTACACAGGCTTTGCACAAAAACATTTTGCATCACTACAAATCTAAGATGATTTTGTTGGTGCTGAAGTAAACCAGTTACTACTTTGAGTTAATAAGTAAACATGTCATAGTAGATATTTTGATATATATTTTACCCATATATTGCAAAAAGGACAGCATTTGCAGGAATTCACTTTTGCAAGGTTAAGGGATGTGAAC
>NC_081442.1:12129685-12141336 GCF_007210705.1 Tigriopus californicus
CACTTTCATTTTTTAGGAGAAGAGTGAAAACAAATTCAAGCTTTTGAGCCAAAAATTGTATTTTTTTTTTTTTTGAAAAATATGTAGGTATTAAATAGAAGGTAAAAGAAATACATTTGCATGCTTTGAAAAGCCTTACTCCCTGGTTGTTGATTAATTAGTCAATTAGTAAGTTTTAACTTTACTCATCATATGTTTCAAGTACAAAAACAAATTTATTTATTACTGACGAAGCATATAACAAATAAATATAGTGCAACTTGCTCAGTCTGAAGAGCTGTTGTACAATGATTCAGGCAGCTTCTGTTAGTTAAGAGGTCCTTCTCCTACCAAACCTAATGTATCCCTGGTCAGGCCTGGCTCAAACGTTCTTTTGCAAAGCCCAAATTCCAAAACAGGAGCTACATATATTAACATTTCTGTCTACAATGAAGAGCTTTTAACAACAGATATAAGCAAACAGTTAAGTTCCAAATGTAATGGCTGCTACCAAAGTCTTAAGGGGGAACACTTCAGACGTTGCATAATGGTTTTCAAAGTTTCCCACAATGGGAGGTGTCCCCGGGATGATTCTCCTTTCTGGAATTTATCCAAGAAATGTTTAGGAAATAAAGTCACTCACAAGGCAGACCATTAAGTTACTGGACAAGAAAAAGGTGGATAATGAGATGTCTGTCTTTGCTGGCTGAACCGGGCTCACTCATCTGGCCCCAGCACCCAAAATATTCAAAAGATAGACACATACAGTAGCGTGGAAAGCATTAATTCCAGATATAGATAGTCATTTTTAAGCTATGACTAGAAATTGGTGTTGCATTTTTTACTGAGAAAATGACCAATTCCAAGATATTTGAAAAAAAAATGGCACAAGAAGACACATGAACGAGTAACGGCATGATGGATCAATAATACAACTGAAGCGAGTTATTCCTTTAACAATCCCAAAGAAGGGCATGGTCATTAATCGCTAAAATGTTCTTCTGCATTTAAGGTTTTACGTTTAACGGGTTAGCGCATCGCATTGCCCATCTTTTAGGCAAGTCTCATAGAACAGGTTCTCAAGTTCGCACAAGAATGAAAGCCAGCAAAGCCTGCCTTACAAAAGATCTTGTCTTCCGATCGAGATCGAACTTTCTCTACATAGTAATCTGCTGTTATTGTGTCTTTCAAGGGCCCAAACGGCCCTATATTTGGTAGTGGCTAACGATGGGCTAACCCACAAACCGCCCTCTGAAGTGCAGAACGTAAACCATTTTTCGTGTAGAGTAGAAAGCCTATTGGTTACAGTACTTCCCGCCCTCAAAAGAAACGGTAATATGTCATGTCCATCACTTTGCATCTTTTTGAGACAAACCAGAAGCGCTTCTCAAGTTCTCAGCACTTAAAATTTTGGCAGAGACTGTCTCACTCGTGTGAATTCGGAGTGCATCCAGCTTTTTTAATTTCAGTGAGCGTTTCTCATCTGACATTGTACCCTACTGGTTTGTAAAAAATAGATGTAGTGCAAAATGTTCAACGGCAAATATGACAAATACTGTAACCATGATATTCAGATGCACAAACAACCTTTATGCCAATCATAAAAAGGAAACATTTATAATCTGATTTTAAAGAAGTAAAGACAATACACGAGTATGTCACCTTAACAAATGATATGAGTTGTGTTAATATGTGCCTTAATGGCATAACGTTCAGTAATGCGATTTTGACAATCTGAGGACACTTTGTTTGAAGATAAAAAACCCACGATGCAAAGGATTTCTTTCATAACGTATCTTAAGAACAAAGCAAGCAATTATGATGACCATATTCAAGCTAAGGCCACCAAAACATTTGAGCTGATTGGGTGAATTTATCTGGAATTGAGCCTAGAGACAAAAGACAACCGCAATATGGATGGGGATACTAAGGTCTAGAATACCTATTTTGGAAGCGAGTGAACGCATGGCATTTTCCTTCAAATGAGAGAGACCAAAGGTCACTGCAATATCGTCTTTTAATTTTCAGCTTGATCAAACAATTGGTTAAAAATATTATGCCCCCACAGTGCAAAGCATAACGACGCGCTGAATGAAAGAGCTAACTCTTAATATCATGAATTACCAGATGAGAACTGAATCATTCATTTTGTGTAAAGTTATATAGTTATATATAATATTATATATAATATAATAGTTATATATTTATATATAAGTTATATTTTTCCTTCCTATATTTACATTTGTTGCCCACTTCAAGCAGCCATGAATGTATGTTGAACGATCAGTACGTGCAGTTAATTGATGCCGTTAAACTGAAGAATCTGGGGATCAATATGAAGTGTGGCACTTCATCTTATCCAAAATAGATGCAATTGCGATCCCTGAGAGATTCGCAATGAGGAGAATGCCAAGAATTTTGGGACAAATTTTGGACCCTGAATGCAAGTTTGGGATCGTATTGCGAGGGTTTCCATGAAATCAATCTCTTGGAAAGAACAAAGGGCCTCTTTCAATTCCGTTTTACTTTTTGGTGCAAAAAAGCTCAGGCAACAACATCAAATGCACCAATTTGTGAAACAAACGATCTTTGATAGAAGTGGAACAAAACTTTCAGTGTAATTGAAACCGGATCTGCGAATTTCGCAATGAGGCTTCAATATCATTTTGACTCTTCCAAGGCCTTGCAAATCCTGCCTATCTTGATACAAAAACGCAACATGTCTAAAAAACATGATATTGCTAATAGAGTACATAGGCCTAAACATACAAAAAAGGCGTCAACAAATTCCTATGAAAATCAAAACCGCACTGAACGTTTTGATTTCAGTTTTGGAACAATAAGCAACCATAAAAGTATGGTTTCTGAAAGATACGATATTCAGGGTTTCCATGAGAAGAGATGATAGGCTTAAATATTATGATTGTAATATGATACCCTACGGGCCAAGACAAGTAAATGCACTTTTTATCTCTAAACAACAATTGAACGCAAAATAATCACCGGCGAAATAAACCGGCAAGTAACGGTAATTGATTTTTACATGAACTAAAATGAAAGTAGGATTGATAGAATAAGACAAAGTGAAATAAAGGTTAACCGTTTACTTTTTGACCCGCATTTTGCTCAAAATCTTGACATTCATGCCCATTAATTATTCATTTGTCATTTCAGATGCCTAAAAATATGGTTGGCCTAACAGCCAAGCAAAACATTTTGTCTTGTGTTAGCTACGTACTTTGCTCTTGCTGACCGAAGTTTAATGGAAAAAAATGCTTTGCCATTTTATTAAGTCACAAATGAATCCGACATGTGATGCCATATCAGGTCGCCAAATATCCCAATAAGGACGAACACTTTTTGAACTTCGATGCCGTCGGTTGTGCTTAGAGCAGAGGTAAATATTTCATGAAATCTCAAGCCCTGATATGCCCTTACTTTACATTTGATGTGTGGTTAAATCATCGTCTCCCATTTGTCAACACATGGCGGAATTCATTCATTCATAAACCATTAAAGGTCTAGTTTCAAACATTTTTTTATTGTGGTAGGATTGGAACGGTTTCTACGTCAATGGTCAAATTCTCCGATTCCTATCATCATGCATTCATTCAGTTTTACGTGCAGGAACAGAACAAGTAAGCAAAAATTAATGAAGGTCATTTTGAAAGTTCAGTTAATGGCCACAGATGTGAGATCCTCAGCCCAATTTTTTAAAGCCAAGGATTGAATCTTAGATCGAGAAAAGGTCGTATTTTACTACACCAGCTGGATCTTTTCTCGATCTAAGATTCCATCGTTGTCTTCAAAAAATTAGGCTCTGTACATTACCCTTGGATTGATATGGAGTAGAAAATGACCTTTTAGAGATGGTCCCAACTCGGCACATGGGCATTCCCAATTGGACCGTGGATCGTACTAATCCAGTACTGCAAAACATTCAATCCTTTCCAACTCAAAGGGTCCGTGCCAAAATATTTATTCTGAGCTTATCCAAGAGCGTCGCATATGTAGGTACTTGTTCCCATTGTTTTATTGTTCATTACTTGTGCCCCTCCAACCACATTTAGGGTGTTAGTTAAAAGTTGTTTTTACAACGTTTAAAATAAAGAATTATATAAGAAGATAACTTTTTGTGTATATTTATGCTGTTTATTTATTTATTCACGAAATATATCATTCGGCTATTTGTGAAGAAAACTCCAGAAAACAATTTCTTTTGGAATAGTTGCCTTTTTTTATCGTTTTGCCAACTAAGGCTTTTAAGAAGCCAAAAAATCACTTTTGTTCAAGTTATCAATCTACAACCTCACAAATTCTTTCATTTGTTGGTCTAAAGAGAGGTTTTCACATCGGTGTCAGAAACACCAAAAACAAAGCAAACTCTTTGAAAGTTTGTTTGGGGGGACTAGAGTAACTTTGTATATTAGAATTAACTATCCTGTGCCACAATCTGATTGAGTCGAAAGCTGGAAAGGTCAGGCAGGATATTTGAGGTGAAGACCCAAGGTTACTCTAAATTTCTCATTTTTTTCCATTTTTCTAGTCAGTCTCCGAAGCAGTAAACTCCAAAAAAAGTGATGGCGAGATTTGAATAAAATGGCAGCCAGTCAGTTCTTACACGCACTGTTTGAAATGCAGTTAGGTTTATAAATATGCTCTTTGTTCTTTAGATTTATTTTTTCCAAAACGTCAGGAGAAACAATTATCTTTTGATAATTACAGCTCAGTTACAGCCCAAAAAAAAACAAAATGTCACTTTAAACATTCGCAGCAACTAATCGGACAAAAATGTCGACTTGATATTTTACCAAGTGTTACCTACATTTTGAGTTCGAATTTCACGAACAAATTTCAAGTCTCTGGTTGGCTTTTGCAAGACGAATCGCCCAGCTTCTTTTCAAATGCCTTTCCAGTATTTCATTTATTTTCCATTTTTGTTTATAGTGCCTTTCCCAGATTCATCTTTTCCTAAATGCTTTAACATATGATGTTCATTCATAACCCCGGTCAAACAATGCACTAATCTATTTCATTCATACCGGGTCTCAAGTTATTAAACTTCTTCGGAACCTTGAGAAGCCTTTTCCACTTTGACAATGAAGTCGATAAGAAGCCTTGACCATTTCCGTTCCCAAATAAGACCCATTGCGTCCTAAAGATGGCATATTTGGCCCCCGTTAATAAACTTTTCTGGAAACGATTTTGTCAGGTGTGGAAACAAAAGCCAAAAGTTGATTGAGAAATTGGTTGACTATTCAATATTTAGCGTGTCTGAGAACGGATGATTAGACGGAGCATTTTCTTACAGAGCACCCAAATTGGTCTTGTGTTGCATCGTACGTTAGGTTGAACCACCATGATGTCTAGAATGTTTTGCATACTTCAGGCTCCAACACAAATGAAAGGTTTGCTTGGCCAGTATTTGCATATGCACAAATGTGTTTACACGTTTAAAACAATGTGAGGTTTCAAAACTATTTCATCATGAAGCTTTGCTCTTTTTATTCCAAACGTATGGTGCTAATTCTCCACCCAACCCTTTTTTGTTTTAGAAAAACTCATGGGGACGCTAAAGCCGATAATAAACCTTTCCAATTCGTCTTGGCTCAGGGCTTCATAACTGCTTTTCAAGTTTCAGGTCAATCAAATGACTTCTTTTCAAAGTCATGCCCTCTCAAAGACCACCACATACTAGTGCTGGGGCGAGTCCGGACTCGAGTCCGAGTGCACTCGAGTCTTTTAAAAAAACAAAAAAAAGTAGCGATAGTGGTTACTACTACTCGTACTTTATGTTGCAGTAATATAATGAGAAAGCGTTTATGGCAAC
The DNA here is from genome assembly GCF_007210705.1 of Tigriopus californicus. NCBI lineage: Eukaryota > Metazoa > Arthropoda > Copepoda > Harpacticoida > Harpacticidae > Tigriopus > Tigriopus californicus. The sequence goes on from NC_081442.1 coordinate 12,135,495, forward strand.
CCATTGAAGCAATCTTGTTCACATACAACAAATCTTTGTTCTCCTCACTCACATGATTGCTTGGAATAGCAACTGTGATCTGATCCTGGTTGAAAATGGCGGACCATTGTGGCTTACCAATGTCACTTCCATATGTGTAGTACAAACTGACCTCCCGGAATGGTTTCTCTTTATTCCATTAGTGAATGAATGCCTTTCTCTTCGAACTATCCAGGAGAAATTCTTTACCTTGTGGCCGTACTTTATACTCGAGTTTACGCAAAGGTATAATATTAGGTGCGAATCCAATTGTCGAAGCATTGAAGGAGGTCGATTATCCCATGGACTACTAAAAATATGGACGGAAAACGTAGGAAAAAGGTCATTTCACTTGAACCATCTATCTGATTCAAAATTGACATTTTAAGGTAGATGCTAAAAAAGTAACTGGGCCGAATCTAGCTTGGGAAATTCGTAAGAGCTCCTTCAAGTTATGTACAAATGACTAGGTACGTAAAATTTGAATCTTCGATTGCCTCCTGGCCAGCTGCTTGAGCTTTTAACGATAAAACTTAGGAACAAACCACCTAGTAGATAAACGTTTTAAGATTAATTGCAACAGCCATTTTTTCATTTCATAGATATATCATGATGAATGACTCAAATTTGACTTGACCGGAAGCTGGCCGATTTGGAGGGAGACTCGTACACAGTGCATATTTTTTATGTCCGTGATTATGTGGATGTCTTCTTTGCCAAATCTTCAATATGTCCCTCGAATGAGACCTAAAGCTGTGGTCTTGACTAAGGTAATTTCAAATTTACGAGACAATGGCTGAAGGGTCACAAAAATGGTATTTTTTTTATTTGCCTCTTTGGATCTAAAGGTCTTGGTTGTAATGCACTATCATCATTTTGAACAATTCCAATCACTTCTGAGAATAGAAGTTTTGTCCCAAATGGAGCACTTACAAGTGTTTAAAATCAGACAATGATGCTATTTGCAGTCATGTTTCATGTTTTTTTTAGAGTGGAATATCAAAAGTGTTCGTGTGCCTTTTATTCTATCCGTAGTGCTCGTTGATTGGTGCCGTTTACTATTGCATAACTATGTATTCTTTGGTGTTTCCAGGCTATAATTCTAATTCCCTTGCTCTTTTCAAACGTATCTTATAGATTTTTGTGTGCCTTATTGGGTTTGTTAAGCAACAGCCGTCGGATGAACCACCATTTTTTGGGAGATCACCGACCTCGTTTTCAATACAATAAAGGTAAACTTTCCTCTGGTTTTGCAAAAATAGGAAACTTTACAATAGCAAAAATAAGTCTAAAAACTGCTTATTCAACCTTTAAACTATGGTTCGTGTAAGCTAATGAGTAAATATGTGGCTTTAACTAAAATCCAATGTTAGTTGAGCAATGCCCTTCAAAAATTCATGACCTGGCAGCGTAATTCAATACTTTAACAAAAAACATTTAGGCCTCAAAAGTTTTGGTGACCTCCCCCAAAACATTGTGATGACGTTTCCTTCCTTCACCCACTTCAGTGTTCCATATTATACACTATGCTGATCCATTATTGACGCATCGACTCAAACAATCATATAAACCTGCACGCATATCATGCTTTATCACCAGTTACATCAGGACCTTGTCAAAAACTTTTTATAAATATATTTTATAGTATTGACCAAAATGAGAAATGAGGAAGCCAAGAGGTTGTGGTTGAGTTAGGGCTACTTCAAGGACAACTTTGCCTAATAACACGACCAAGTCCCCGTTCCATACCAGCAAAAGAACCCAAGATTGGGTCAGGGCCAACCGTCCGGTATTTTAGGGCTCCCAGGTGTGAATGCCCTCCTTCCCGGACCGTAATCCCCTTGACTACAGAATTTCGGGCATTGTGGAAAGCAATTTTGAAGTTTGGTATGGTCCATTTTCAGTCCGTGTCGACCTTAGAGGTTGCAGCTGATCTGGAGTGGGTCAGCATAGCCAAGGGCATGGTCAAGAGAGAATTGAGAAATAATTGCCAATATTGTTTTGAAATCGGCCGCCAATTATGCACGGTATTGCTTGATAACCTGACTGTAGCTAACTGGAATGAATGCGTGAACATGGACGAGGCACTTCCAGATCCGTGCACTGTATATAGTATAAGTAGACGATTGTGACAGAGAATAAATAGGCTTTTGACGAAGAAGTAAATTCGTCAATTTTCATTCTTTTTCGTTTAAAGAGCTTTTATTATGGAAATGAATAACTTTTTTCGACTTTTATACATTTTTTTTTCAAAGACCATAAGCTTCAGAGCACTGATAACGTTAAGAAAAAACTCTAATGAGTAATGAATCTATTCCTGATCCTTAAGTAATGGGCAGGCTATTCGTTTTTTCCCAAAAAAATAGATTTTGATTGACATCTAAAATGATTTTAAATCTTTACCATACTCGGTAAGATGTTTTTCTGCAAAAGCTTGACATACATATCAAGGTCATAAACGGCAAAATAAAAAAGCACGTTACAAGATAAAACCTGGAAAAAATCTTTGCAGCCTTGCGGCTTGGTCACATATGAAAAAGAAGGAAAATCAAAAAAGGGAAAAAAATGTTCATAATAACCGTCTGAAAATAATAAGGAAATAAGCCACGAATGCGGGTTAATATCCGGGAGTACAGACTCCATTTTGTAAAAATAAAATTAACAATAAGGCCAAAGGTATTACTCGCAAATAAAAGTTACTTAATACTAATCCCAATCCAAGCTCAAACCACTCTGCTTTTGAAATAAAATCATAACTTCATCGTTAAGGCGGTCTTCACACTCCTCGCCCAAACCAATCCATCCAAGAGCGATAAATGATCGCCCATAAACTCCTCAATTAACGCTTTGAATCCTTAGCCTAGCTATGGGATTCCTCGACCTTAGTAACGGTATTGTGAGCCTTCAAGACCTGGTTGAGAAAACAGAAAACAAGCGCAGCGTCTCCACCGTTTCCCCTCTGTCTCTTTCTCTCGCGCTCAATGGTCCCTCTACCGAGAAAGGAGAGCCGGGTCCTCTCTTCCGTGAGGATCCTTAGGTTCTGTTCAACCTCATTTGCCGATCGTTGAAGAGCTGTTGATTCATTTCTCCCTCAATCACATCAGCCTGGGGCTCGAGACCCAACTGGGTTCCACCGGTTCCACCATTGAAGCTCGGTGGATGACAGTGAACACAGTTCGTTCGTTGCTCGTCCAACAATGGCCCGTCGTCACTCGAAAATGGCCGTGAACCTGACCTTGTTGAACTCGACCAATGCCTCGTCCGAGGACTATGTCTATGACTATGACATCGACGATGCCCTCTATGACTTTGATTGGATGGAGCTGGGCCCGAGTTTGTGCGTGTACTCGATCACGTTCTTGGCGGGGATCCTGGGAAACCTCTTGATTTTGGTCTCTGTGATTCGTCACACCCACGTGAAGAGCTCACCAGTGAACGTGTTTCTGGCTAGTTTAGCCACGGCTGATTTGATGCTCATTGTTATCTGTCTCCCATTGAAGGTAAGTCTAATGAGCAAGACCCTTTTTTATACTTTCATTACCACCCCATATCTGTTGAAAGTACGTTGAATAGGGACCTTACGCTCCACGAAAAAAGTTTCCACTTATGAGCGTCAGAGGGCGCTTGACTAGGCTTTGCAAGACAATTTGGGCGGATCATCCCCCATGGATTTCTAATTCGTTTAAATAGCACTGTGTCAAAAGTTGTTCATATAATTTTCTTAATTAGTGCACAGATAACCCTATAACTTTTTGGGTTTGTTAATTGTCACAATAAGTTTATTTAGTAATCTTTTTTGACCAACCTGTCAGGCCAGAGGGAGGAAGTTAGTCCTTCAATTGAGTCACACAGATTCCTTCAAAATCATATTTTTGCTTCGATGAATACGCTCTTACTTGAGCTTTAATGTCCATACCTCGGCAAGAAAGTAGATAGCTATGATTGGATAACCTTCTTCCAGATTCATTCGCTTTATTGAGGCTCACTTTAGGTACATCATTTTTCCTAAATGTGAAGTCTCCTTTTCCTTCATTGACTTTTACTGTTAGAGGGGCTCTCCACTTTTGGACTTGGTTCACTCAATTGCACAATCTCATTTTGAGAGACTTTCGTTCATTAAGGTAGTTCCATCAGCCTCTTACGACAGTTTTGTTCCTACATCGGGAAAAATCGAGCCTCCATTATAAAAAAGTCGCGAAAGTTAAAAAAAACCACTTGTTTTTGTATTAGGAAAGAATAGATTAATGATTAGTATTTTACGCTTGTACGTAACTACCGTCATAACCAGGTTTTCATGTTCAATTGAAATGTAATAGATAGTAGTTTCTTTGAATATTTATTTGTATAAGATCATAAGATTATTCCGTTGTAATAATCGCATTATTGAAAAGCCAATAAACCATTAACTCACATCAGAATGGTTCTTGAATACCTCAAACATCTCGTATCAATTTTCAAAATATTGGAAAGTGCGTTGCCTCAATATGACTCATTTAAATGTTGTGGCATATTTCACACAAAATCCGAACCAAGTGATTGCATGTACCAAACGAAACTACTATCAATGATATAATTGTAAAACAGAAGTTAGTCTAAAAAAAAGTCCGAAAACCTTTTGGGAATCTTAATGCCAAATGATGAAAAGGTGCTTAAAGCCTTAATTTCCTTTACGAATCTTATGTCACTGTAAAAAGCCATTTTCGGCATTCCGAAGAGAACCATTTCCCATCGAAGAGATATTGATCTTGAAACTTTGTTACCGGCCTTGAAAGAATGAGGAAAAGTATTTAAATCAGATGAAAAGCATTTAAATTCAGCTAGATAGAGTATATTTAGCCCAATTGAGAAGACACCTTGGATTTCAAACCGTGAAATCAATTGAATATTGGTTCAAAAAAATGATGAATGACTACCGAGAAAACAAAAACGAAAATCTTGTAAAATCAAAGAACAGATGATAGCTCTACTTCAAGTCCTAAGAAATGGTTCAAATTGAAGTATGTCTGAGCTTGCCCCCTATCTTTTTCATTTAATCCACCCAGAAACCTAATAAAAAAAACGAACGACAATCATTTCCTAAAGCAACAACCAAAGGAATTAAAAGTGCAGTCCATTCAGTTTTACAAAATCAAGACTGAAGTTGAATCCCTGGATTGATTTTTGTTTTCAAATCAAGTCATTGCCCAGGACGGACGTCAACAGCATTAAACATTAAGGTCCACTCATGATGTTTGATCCCATTCCCAACCTTTTGTGTTCCACCTTGTCCAGTCTCATTCCTGGCCAATGTTCCCATTTTGCACTTCGACACTGTCCTTGTGTTCCTGTTTTATTGGACAGGATCATACTGTTGAGTCTAAAGGGGATCGAGAGGCTCTCCGAGATTCCAGTTGGAGCCGCACGTTGCAAATTCTCAGGAGAGGCCCCAGGGTCCATTGTCGCAGATTTGTTCGAAGATGAAGAGCGGAGGGAAACGGGTCCATTAGCCGTTGGTTGGGATTCCCACATTGTCTATTGCATTCCCAATCCCTTTTGACTTGGGTAGACTTGAAACATTTCAAAAGGTTGCTGGGAAAGGGGATTAGGTTTAAAGGCTAGACACAATACTTTCATCCTTTTTTTTGCACTTTTGCAACTTCGACGAAGGTCACACATATAGACTACCAAAAACTGAATACAATGGTAAAAGCCTTTTGTTTGGTTTGTCAGGTAAGAAGGTTGAAGGTAATTTGGTGGCTGATCTAGGGAAAAAAGGGGCCCTGTCCTTGAATAGTCTACTATGTAGATTTTACTTCTTTATGGGGAAGGGGAAGGGGGGGGGAGT